>NC_030438.2:9305000-9345000 GCF_001660625.3 Ictalurus punctatus | reverse complement strand
CAAGTACACAGGTATGCAGGTGGGATGGATACACAGGTGAGACAGGGTTGTAGGTAAGACAGGTACACATGTGAGACAGGAATTTCAGTGAGACAGGTACACAGTTGAGACAGGTACACATTTGAGATAGGAATGTAGGTGAGACAGGTACACAGGTGAGACATAAAGCTTGTGAAGCAGCCAGTCAGCAGGGCGGGGAGGAGGATATCGGGAGGTTTCTTATTTGCATATTCATTCATATTCAGAGATTCTGATGATTTTTAATGAGCTTAAAGGTTTTCAGTGTTTATTGTTGTTGTGTGTTAATAACATGTTAATATGACATACCTGTATGTCTCTGTAGGAGAAGAGCAGATTCATGACGATGTCCTGCGTCAGAACCTCCGTGTTGTCTATGCGCAGTTTGATTCGAGACAGTTCCTTGGCCAGTTCCTCACCCTGATACTTATCTCGAGCTTTTCGGATGTCATTCAGCAGCGTGTCTTTGAAAGAAGCGCTTTAAAAAAAAGAAAAAAGAAAATTAAAAATAAACAGGATGACAGGCTGCTCTTTATTTTATTCAGAACATGATGTTCCTCTGAGCTTCTACAGACTTTTCCTGTCGGGGTGATAATCAGTGATAAGAACAGGGAGTGTGTGTCCCGTTTCCCAGTGACAGAGTGTGTGTGCATGACTGAGATAACACGGATACTCCAGAGCTGAAATCTGACTCGCATATGAACACAGCTTCACAAGAGCTTCACAAGAGCTTCACAAGACTCGGGGGAAACTGTGAATGCTGTATACTACTGATCTAAAACCTCTATTTTTATCTGATCTCTGTAATTAAATTAGATTAAAATTGGTGTTTCTGATCCAAACAGCGAGGTGAGAGGGCGATGAGCTGAATATGTAGGGTTAGGGTTAGTATCTGTACCAGGACGTGACGTGGATGTCTTTGAGCAGGCTGGCGAATCGGTCCACCAGAGGCACACACAGAGGTCCAAGCAGGTTGTCCCAGCTGGGCTGCATGTACTCAGACGCCCGGCGTTGGGCCACGTTCTCACAGCAGATGTACTCGTTGTTAGGCGTCATCACGTACGGGATGAAGTAATAATTCCCACTGGAGGCCTGGAGGAGCGCAGGACAGACTAGTGAGCTCCAAAAACAAAACCGGGAGACATTTTTGTAGGAAAGATAATAGTTAAGGTTAAAGTTCATCCAAACATGGTAAAGGAATAGAAAGTGGGAGGGGCTAGTTAACATTACGCAAATATGACAAATGAAAAGACAAACAATGATCTTTTTTTTTTTACACAATTAGTGCTAATAAATCTCCGTGTGTTAATTATTATACTACCGTTATTCCTCTTTTATGGAAGTGACACAAAAATAATTCGTCAGCTGAATTGTATTTTTAAATTTTATGGTGACAGTTTTCGTGACGATCCTTATAATTACTCCCCCTAAACACAGTTAGCCATGTTAGCATTTTCAGGATTTCAGGTGCAGAATGATTTCCTGTGTCTCTGACAGTAACACACTCACTCACTGCCTCACTACATACTTTATTCCTCAGACCCGAGCCTCGGTACTCAGGAGGTAACTGCACCCAGGGGAAGCCCAGAGTAACGGGCCGTGAAGCCTACTCCAGATAATACACACGAGTGGGAGAGGAACGAGAGACAGAAAAAGAGAAAAAGAGAAGGAGAAAGACAGGATAAATGAGATATACAAGGATTGAGAATATAAGGACATGTAAAGAGAAAAAAACCCGAGACACGGAGAAAGGAAACAGATACAGTACAGCGTGAAGAATAAGAACGAGGTGAAGGAGTCAATCAGTGAGAAAATACACACAAGTCACAGACACGCGTACACAGTGAGACAGGTACACAGCGAGACAAGGACACAGTGAGACAGGTACACAGCGAGACAAGGACACAGTGAGACAGGTACACAGCGAGACAAGGACACAGTGAGACAGGTACACAGGTGAGACAGGAACACAGGTGAGACAAGAACACAGTGAGACAGGAACACAGGTGAGACAAGAACACAGTGAGACAGGTACACAGTGAGACAGGTACACAGGTGAGACAGGTACACAGTGAGACAAGTACATAGGTGAGACAGGTACACAGCGGGACAGGCACACAGGTGAGACAGGAACACAGGTCAGACAAGTACACAGTGAGACAGGTACACAGGTGAGACAAGTACACAGTGAGACAGGTACACAGGTGAGACAAGAACACAGTGAGACAGGTACACAGTGAGACAGGTACACAGTGAGACAAGTACACAGCGGGACAGGCACACAGGTGAGACAGGAACACAGTGAGACAAGTACATAGGTGAGACAGGTATAAAGTGGGACAGGCACACGGGTGAGACAGGCACACAGTGAGACAGGAACACAGGTGAGACAGGAACACAGGTGAGACAAGTACACAGTGAGACAGGTACACAGGTGAGACAAGTACACAGTGAGACAGGTACACAGGTGAGACAAGAACACAGTGAGACAGGTACACAGGTGAGACAAGAACACAGTGAGACAGGTACACAGTGAGACAGGTACACAGGTGAGACAGGTACACAGTGAGACAAGTACATAGGTGAGACAGGTACACAGTGAGACAGGTACACAGCGGGACAGGCACACAGGTGAGACAGGAACACAGGTGAGACAAGTACACAGTGAGACAGGTACACAGGTGAGACAAGTACACAGTGAGACAGGTACACAGGTGAGACAAGAACACAGTGAGACAGGTACACAGTGAGACAGGTACACAGTGAGACAAGTACACAGCGGGACAGGTACACAGGTGAGACAGGAACACAGTGAGACAAGTACATAGGTGAGACAGGTATAAAGTGGGACAGGCACACGGGTGAGACAGGCACACAGTGAGACAGGAACACAGGTGAGACAGGAACACAGGTGAGACAGGAACACAGGTGAGACAAGTACACAGTGAGACAGGTACACAGGTGAGACAAGAACACAGTGAGACAGGTACACAGGTGAGACAAGAACACAGTGAGACAGGAACACAGGTGAGACAGGAACACAGGTGAGACAAGTACACAGTGAGACAGGTACACAGGTGAGACAAGAACACAGTGAGACAGGTACACAGTGAGACAGGTACACAGGTGAGACAAGAACACAGTGAGACAGGTACACAGGTGAGACAAGAACACAGTGAGACAGGTACACAGGTGAGACAAGAACACAGTGAGACAGGTACACAGTGAGACAGGAACACAGTGAGACAGGTACACAGGTGAGACAAGAACACAGTGAGACAGGTACACAGGTGAGACAAGAACACAGTGAGACAGGTACACAGTGAGACAGGTACACAGGTGAGACAGGTACACAGTGAGACAAGTACACAGCGGGACAGGCACACAGGTGAGACAGGAACACAGTGAGACAGGTACACAGGTGAGACAAGAACACAGTGAGACAGGTACACAGGTGAGACAAGAACACAGTGAGACAGGTACACAGGTGAGACAAGAACACAGTGAGACAGGTACACAGGTGAGACAAGAACACAGTGAGACAGGTACACAGTGAGACAGGTACACAGGTGAGACAGGTACACAGTGAGACAAGTACACAGCGGGACAGGCACACAGGTGAGACAGGTACACAGTGAGACAGGTACACAGGTGAGACAGGTACACAGTGAGACAGGTACACAGTGAGAAAGGTACATGGTGAGACAGGTACACAGTAAGACAGGGACACGGTGAGACAGGTACATAGTTAAACCTGCTCATAGTTAAACACAGGTGAAACAGGTGAGACAGGTGAAGCAGGTGAGACAGTTGAGACAGGTGCAGCGGTGAGATAAGTCAGTGTTACTTTAAATTATGTTACATTTCCCTTCCCAAATGAATCATGAAATATATATATAATAGAAATATAAAACAAAAATCAAATAACAAATATTACACTACAAATAAAAATGTTTGGTCAGTTTCTGTTTTTAAATGTGCTCTAGAAGTAAACTGAACTGAGAAATCGAGTGAATTCTGCTGAATGAAGATGTTTGAGAGATTTAAACTTCAGTTCTGTCTCAAGGTCGAGTTCTGTACACAGCAGCTGGAAATAGCAGCGCTATTTAAAGATGTCCTCTAATCCACCAGACCTCCAGCCTGAACAGATCTGCTTCTGTTTCACACTCAGCATGGTGAGGGAAAGACCCCGAGAGGAGCGCAGCGACACCCCAGACGCCTCTCTCCTGGAGTTACAGCCTCACACGCTGACACTGGAGACTCCTTCCTTACATAAACTTCTCCTTACAGAAAACCACCATAAAAACACATCCGCTGTACCATTCAACGAGTTGTCACCATAGAAACGATAACGGATCAGAGCGAGCGCATTAATATAAACCTGCACCATTGTCAGAGCTGCTGTTATAGAAAACTAATCAATGCCCTCTGACCAATCAGAATCCATAACTCAGCCGTAAACACTATATTACTGTACACATTCCTCTGAACTCCAGGTAGAGTTTATCTATAAGTTCTAAGAAGGAAAGAGGAATCAGCTCAGACTGTGTGTGTGTGTGTGTGTGTGTGTGTGTGTGTGTGTAGTTCACATGGACGTTCAGCCTTGGAGGTTATTTTCATGCAGCTATAAATAAAGCAAAGTATACAGGATGTGACAACAAAGCTCCAGAAATAGCCACAAGGCTCAATAACACAGCGAAACAGATCCCCTGTCACATTGTATCATTAAAATGTATGTAAATTATATTTGCCTTGAATTAAAAAAACACAATTTTAAACATTTACCCTTGTCATGGACGCTGATTCTGATCATTTGCGTTTAGGGATTAAAAGTTATATTTGGATTCATTTTCTATTTCAGCATTTTTCTAAAAAAAAAAAGTGATTTGGGGCGTGGCTATGCATAATCTCATGTTGTGATGTCACTACACAAGCTCTATGTAATATCACTATATAAATCAAAACTCTGAAGCTGAAGTCACACTAGTTTACTAGCAGCTGGCTAACCCGCTAGTTAAGCTAGCTAATGTGAGCTATTAGGAGAGGCAGGAGGTCATGGTGGTGTTTGCTAATTTGCATATTTATGTATATTCATAGATCTTGGCATTTTTAATAAGGATAAAGATGTAGAATTGGAAGAAACATGATGGAAATCTGCTACGATTTGATACTTACTGTGTTTTTCTGGGCCACCATATCCTTCAAGAACAAGAAAAAGAAGAAAGAAATGAATTAGTCATCACCCATCATGAATTACAGATGTTTGCAGATGTTTTTGTGCACCTTCTGATCTCAGGTTAACTCCACGCCCTCACAGGGACAAAGCAGTGAACAAAGGCTTGAATGTTTTTTTTTATTTTTGTATGAACCATTCTTTAGCAGGAGCAGATCCCTGATCACGAGCAGAGAGAAACACTTCCGCAAGCTGGAAATAGCGTCCAGGGTTCAGTGAGATGTCAGGAATGTGTGCAATGAGCTACAGCGAGACTTCCTCACACGCGCTACAAACCCGAGCCAACTCTAGATACTGACGTAGCGATGATACAACCAGACAATTCTCGTCTAGACAAATACTCAACAATAATCTGTATTTCATGAAATGATCTAGAGGAAACTGGTAAGTGTGATGAGCGTTAAACACAGTGTTGGGCGCTAGGGGGCGCGAATCACTCAAACACCGCTTATCTGTACACAGTTGAAACGTAACCATGTTGAGATTTGTATTTGCTATTCCTTGACTGTACATTTGCACATACTGTACACAGACACACATGTAAAGCTTAAATATGTACGGAATAAAGCATGGTGCATGGTGTTATAGGGAAAAAAACAATCTTTTCCTATAACTGCACAACCTGCATGTGGTTTATTCCTCCTCCATCACAACTTTTTATTTATTAAAGAATGACACAGCATACTTTTTATCCATTGCGGAACTTCCACGAAACAAGTTAGTTCCTGTGTTCATTATGTTATAGCAACTATAAACACTCGTTTCCTCACCATCCCTTAACCACCATTTATTCTCTCTTTATTCTCTCTCTTTTATTCTCTCTTTATTCTCTCTCTTTATTCTCTCTCTTTTATTCTCTCTTTATTCTCTCTCTTTATTCTCTCTCTATTCTCTCTTTATTCTCTCTTTATTCTCTCTTTATTCTCTCTCTCATTTCCTCCACATTCCCGTGCTTCTTTCTTCTAAATCAATCAAACAATTCCTTCACTTCAAAGTTCTAAAATTAATAATAATAATAATAATAATAATAATATGGTGCTGATGCAGCAGAAGATGAAGTATGTCTTTACTTATAAAACAAATTTTATATATATATATATATATATATAAGTATAACTTCACCAAATCCTCATCACATGAACATTACAGTGTGTGTTTAGCGTTTTGGTTTAGTATTATGACTTTATTCTAGAAATATTGCAATATTGTTTTTTTCTTGTATTATCAGATATTATGACTTTTTCTCAAAATATTACGATGTCAATCTCGGAATCTTGTATATTATATTCATTTATTTACATTTTTTTAAACAGTGGCCCTAAAATGGTGTTGTATTGAGTGTGCGTGTGTGTGTGTGTGTGTGTGTGTTCACCTTCAGAGACTGCGCCGTGTCAGGGTCGGTGTCGTGGTACAGAATGACGTTGTTGGCCATGTCAAAGCTCTCGCGAACTCCAAGATGATAAAAGAGAGACGGCTGCCGGAACACATCACTCATATCCACCACCGCAATGTCTGTAAACACAGAGTGTGTGTGTGTGTGTGTGTGTGTGTGTGTGTGTGTGTGTGTGTGTGTGTGTGTGTGTGATTTGAAACAGACACACAACACTATTAGTCCATGCAGTTCTATACATTTTACACACACTTATTTACACAGGTATTTCTCCATCTCGTTTCCAGTTACGTTTCGGGTCAAATAGAAGAGCAAGTGAACTGCATCACAGCGTTAAAGCTTTTTCAGAGTGCGTCACGAAAACAAAAACGTTTATCCACAAACCGACCAATATGTCAGCACGCCCCACATCTGTAAAGCATTAATCAGGCATCATAAGTCCCTAACACGTAATTAGCTGTGGGTCTGCAATCAACATGACAGCGACGTTAACCAGCGACGTTAACCACACACAGACAACGAGACTCATCCTAGTAAACCAAAGATCTCAGTAACAGAACCACACACACTTCCTGTGGCACTGAGATGTTTCCCTCAGCAAGAATAATAATAATAATAATAATAATAATAATAATAATAATAATTCAGCACAAACAGATGAAGATATTTCTACTGTAAGTAAATCAAGTAATCAGTTAAAAGACAAATTCCTCAGCTCTCTTTAAAGAAATCTCACACTTGCGTTGATCTGCACTGATATTACAAGAGGATCTCATGAATAACTTTTTTTTCAAGCTAGTGTGGAGGTACCAAGACAACCTCATTTTACAAACTCTGCCACCATGCACAGGTTATCTTCAACAGAACTCGCTCTGATATCTGCTCATCAGATGCTTCTGAAGGACCTGATTAGCTGGAAATAAATTTTACATGAAGATTTATCGAGCGTTCAGACAAAATCCAGCTGATTAGCTGACGTATCTGGTCCTGGATGAACCGGATGAGCTGCGTTAGAGCAGGAACGCTTAAAACTGTAGAACGCTCGGTCTCCAGAACTGAAACGGAGCTCGTCGAGCAAAAAAGTGACCAAAAACCTCCACAGATGTGACTCCTAAATACACCGTGTACTCCGAACAAAATCTAGACGCACATGCTAGTGTTTTCTCTGCTTTAAAACGCCACACAATTCCACAGTCACGTGTCTGAAAGAGCCACTTGAAGGAAGAAGGTTCGGAGACATTAGAAGACCTGACGCAATTAGGGTGAATTCAGAAAGCATTCCAGGCACTTTCCGAGGAAAGTGGAGGTTTTTTTTGTTTTTGGAGAACGTCATGATAACAGTTATGACTGATCATAATCATGAAATTCAAAAGAAAGTTACACACACAGCTGGAAGAAGAAAGAAACGTAATGCACACAGTGCACATTGCCCTCAGGGAGAAGAAGGTGCAGAGCTGCAAACTTTCGAGACGTTCTCGCGAGAACTTTTCGAGTGAGAAAGCGAGTGGCTCTACGAGCAAACGTTAGCGACTGTCGTGCACTCGATTTGGCACTCTAGCTCACATCACATCCGCAGAGAGAGCAGGTTAATCCATCGACTAATCCCTGCTCACCTTTCCCCATGAGGGACACTCACCACCACCACTACTTCATCGTGTCTTCTGCATTCTTTATAGAAACGATTTTATAAATACATAAATAGTTATAGACTAGAGATGACTTCTTTCTATAATAAATATGTCATACTCCATAATGTTCTATTCTGATCAAGCTCAGAAAATCTTTCCATATGAAAACGATCACTATGACTCCATGAATATGCAAATGCGTCTATTGCAGTGAGGTGTTTTTTTGGGTTTTTTTTATACTTCGTTATAGTTCCTTTTCCCTGTAGAGGGTCTGCAGCACTGATCAGTGGTTATTAGGAGACATGATTTACACATGTGGGTGTGTTCAAAATTGTCCTGTGATGTGTGAGAGCTTCCATGGAAGTGTGATTTCGGTTCCACCAGACTGTACAGGTGCAGGTCGGGGCAGGTACGCTCACATACCACGACCAACAATCAGCTTCCCCAAGGCTTCGTGTTTAAAGTGGCGGTTAAATCAATATGGAACGCAGAAAGGGTCACAAATGCCTTAAAATACTCCCTGTCTTTTTAATACACCCACAAACAGCCACAAGTAAGCGTTTTTCATGCCTTGAGAGTCACTATGGTGCTTGTGATGTGTCATAAATAGATCGATAAAAGTGATCTTTTCTGTCACCTACTTAACACGTTTTTACGCCTATCCATTTGATGTGTCAAAAGCACCTTTTTTGAGGCGTTCGTGGCAGATTGAAAAAAAAAAGCAGATGTAAAACTCACCTGCGTCGTAGAAGGTGTCCAGCACCGACGTCTCCCCGAAGTCCAGCCTGCCGAACGTGACGGTGGTGAGGATGGCGCTCTCGGCGTCGCACGCACGCTGCAGGCACTGTAACGCTCCGGACTCAGGGCTGTTCGCCGCCACTGCCTTCAGACCGTCGTTCAGCACGTACACGGCACGCAGACTGCGCTGTTTGGACACCAGACACGGACTCGGGACGTCTGCTCTCTCCAACGCTGTCATCGCCACACTGGCTGCATGATCTCCACCTGCCTCCGACGCCACCTGGCTGGAGGCCTCCATCACAGTGCAAGAAGTTTGTATCCGTTTGTGTGTGTGTGTGTGTGTGTGTGTGTGTGAGTTTCCTGGTTCTCTATAAATTAAAGCACATGCAAAAAATGTATTTTTAAAATTCTTTACAGTACACAAAAACGTTCATGCAGAGAACACTAGAGGAGTCAAATTTCCTTCATTACTATTCGGTTCTAAGTCGATTTTTAGGAGCTGCATCGGCACAAATCCACAGTAAAGACACGTAAATGTGTCCTTTCAAATATTTTAAGTAGTTTTAATTTTACGTGGTGCTTCATCCATCAAAAAATTCTAAAACTTGACCGGTATAACGTTATAGAAATAATTATATGAAATATTGTCCTAATATCTTGATAAACTGTCCACATGTTGAAGCGTGAATTTGTTTATTATTATTATTTTTTTACGATATTCAAATTAGCGCATATTTAATGACACACTGCATCATATTGTCACTATTGTTATGTATAGATGCACTTTGGACAGGTTAGTTTTTATTTCCAGTAGCATTTTCAGAAGCATAAAGGAGTTTTTCTCAGGAGGTGCATCCCAAAAAAATTCTTCACTTGGTCTTTTGGAGTATTTATAGTTTTAGTTTTTCACTTAATAGTTTTATATATATATATATATATATATATATATATATATATATATATATATATATATATACACACACATACATTTTATAATTTTTTTGCACAAAAAAAGACAAAATATGTGCACGAGGTTTTTTTTTTAAAATTAATAATCACATGAAACACATTCCAATGAGCGCATTCTTAATAACGCACTGCATAATTTGCATATTTGAATATATTTCTAAATGAGACCTGTACTGCAGAATATTCTACTGATGCACACTTCCAGCACGTCAACATTCATCTCGACATTGAGTAGCCCAGAGGAAGTAAATCTCTCTCTCTCTCTCTCTCTCTCTCTCTCTCTCTCTCTCTCTCAAGGTGTGGTTACCTGGCCTCTAATGAGCGCGGGGTGCGGGTGGAGGGTCGGTGCGCGCGCTCGTGTCCCCGCAGCGCAGACACCTCATCAGATCATCTCTCATCACTGACCACTGAAGTGTGTCTCTGATCCTCTGGAGTCCGTGGCACTGCAAAAAGAACTACTGAAAAACACCAAGGAATTGTGCAATTAGTAGGAAGTGTGCTGCAACTATTTACACACACACACACACACACACACACACACACACACACACACACACACACTGTTTCATAAGATTAACAAAAGGTTAATAATGTATGATGTAAGATGCATTAAAATCAAAGCAGAACCTACACGAACCTGTTCTTGTGGATCCGTTTGCACGCGGGTTGAAAGCAGGTATTCCAGTGAAAATCTCTCTCTCTCTCTCTCTCTCTCTCCCACTCCTCTGTTCTCTGTCACTTCCCCTCTACTCTCCTCACTGTGTAAAGTCCAGCAGCTAAATATAAAGCGCTAGTTTGGACACGCGCTCAGTCATGGTCAGTCATGAGGTTTATTTCTGTCTTATCTGACTTGAAAGTTCTCAGCAGACTCCGAAAGCGCAGAGGAGAACATGGTGAGGTGGAAACTCTGCGAGTCAACACCACCGAGCTACACGAGTGTTAAAAAGTGTGTGTGTGTGTGTGTGTGTGTGTGTGTGTGTGAAAGATCCTCTCCATGGCTCCTCCTGCTGTTCCTCTAACATGACTGAGTGTGTTTACACAGACGATAGAAACCAGCCTCCTTCGTTCAGGCTTCTCTGGAACACTTGACATCTGGGCTGGGTTAGGTAAGTTAATTAAACACGGTGTGTGTGTGTGTGTGTGTGTGTGTGTGTGTGTGTGTTATAAGAAGATAAACAAGGTATTGTGTGATGAAGCGTAGTTACTGTTATCCAGAAGTGCTTTATTCCTCTTATACCACAACAACTTTTTTTGTCCATTTATAGTTACATTTAATGCTGTTTAAAGCCGGCAAAACAAATACTCACTTGTTATAGCGGTTATAAACAGTTATTCCTTCATCAGCCTCAATTTATTCTCTCTTTATTCTATCTCTGTATTCTCTCTCTGTATTCTCTCTTATTTTCTCTCTGTTCTCTCTTATTTTCTCTCTTTATTCTCTCTCTCTATTCTCTTTCTTTATTCACTCCCTTTATTCTTTTATTCTCTCTTTATTCTCTCTCTTTATTCACTCTCTTTATTCTCTTTCCTTATTCACTCCCTATATTCTCTCTTTATTCTCTCTCTCTATTCTCTTTCTTTATTCACTCCCTTTATTCTTTTATTCTCTCTTTATTCTCTCTCTTTATTCTCTCTTTATTCACTCTCTTTATTCTCTCTCTATTCTCTTTATTCTCTTTCTCTATTCTCTTTATTCTTTCTTCTCTCTCTTTATTCTCTTTATTCTCTCTTTATTTTCTCTCTATTCTCTTTATTCTCTCTTTATTCTCTCTCTTCATTCTCTCTCTCAATTCTCTCACTTTATTACCTCTCTTTATTCTCTCTGTCTCTTCAAGTTAATAAGACAAAAACTAAATGAAACGCAGTTTGTATTTTGTTGAAAATTAATCAAGTCAATGAATTCTACAGCTTTTTGGTGTAATAGCTATTAAAGGTGAACTGGTCAAATAATAGTATGGAGAGAGAGAGAGAGAGAGAGAGAGAGAGAGAGAGAGAGAAACTATTGGCACCCCCGGAGAGAGAAACAGTCTGTAATGCAGAGGGACTTTTAAAGTTAACTTGACTTAGGTTCCACTTTAGATGTTTATATTAATACGATAGTTTTAAATTTTTTTAATGTGTATGATCTTATACTGCTCATGTTTCATTAGGTAACCCCTGAATGTTCTAGAGTGTTCCGTTTCTCAGGTTCTGAGCTCATGTTTCCCCTTCCTGGAGCTTCTCTATCTCTTTGTTCCTCAGATGCTCTGTAGGAACACACACACACACACAACACACACACACACACACACACACACACACACACACACACACACACACACAAACATATATCTGCAGGAAGCACATTAAACACAGCTAATTGTATAAAGAGCAGTCAGGGGTTAAATATTCAACTAAATGTGTGTGTGGTGTGTGTGTGTGTGTGTGTGTGTGGTGAGATTTATGGGCAGGGTGATATAACAGCAGTGTCCATTCCCTCGACCAATAATATGACCCGTACTTACAGTTACTGTATATCTGCCCTTTAATGTGTTGTGTAATATAATCTACTGTTCAAACATCTGGGTCCAGGGTGCAGGGTGTACCCCGCCTTGTGCCCCAAGCTCCAGGTTCCCCGTGACCCTGAAGGATAAGCAGTACAAAAGATGGATGGATGGATAACAATTTAGTGATAGCATCACACACTCCTTCCATCATCTTTTCAGTTCTTCTGTGCCTCACAAATCCTCTTCTCCGTGATCCAAACACCTCACACTTACATTAATCGCTCTATAACACTGTTTTGGTGTCTTGTGGTGACTATTTAATAAAACTGCTAGCTGAGGAACTTCTCAAACTAGAGACTCTGATGTATTTCTCCTCCAGCACCGGAGCCTCGCACTTCTCTTTCTGTCCTGGTCAGATGTTCTGCAGTTTGTGATGTTCTGTGACACCTTTGTAAGAGGTTCCTTTAGTTCCTTGGCAATTTCTCACATGGAATAGCCTTCATTTCTCAAAACGACAAGAGACTGACCATTCTGAGATAAACAGGCAGACAGACAGATAGAAACAGACAGATAGCCAGTCAGAAAGGGATTAATAGATAGACAAAAATAGAAATAGACAAATACAGATAAATAGAAATAGTATAGACACAGACAGACAGACAGACAAAGAGAAATAGAGACAGACACAGACAGACATAGATAGAAACAGACAGACAAATAGATATAGATTAATAGACAGATAGAAAATAGAGACAGACAGACAGATAGGCAGACCAACATATAGAGACAGACACACGGACAAAGATAGAGACAGACAGACAGATAGGCAGACCAACATATAGAGACAGACACACGGACAAAGATAGAGACAGACAGACAGATAGGCAGACCAACATATAGAGACAGACACACGGACAAAGATAGAGACAGACAGACAGATAGGCAGACCAGCATATAGAGACAGACACACGGACATATAGACAGATAGATCAATAGATAGGCATAACAAATAGAGAGAGACAGACATAGAGACAGACACATGGACATAGATAGAGACAGACAGACATATAGACAGACAAATAGAGACAGATACACACAGACAGACAGATCGACAGACAGATAGAGGTGTACAAACATATAGAGACAGACAGATAGCCAGTTAGAAAGGGATAGACAGATTGAGATGGATTAATAGACAGACAGAATAAATAGAGACAGACAGACCGAATATAGATAAATAGAAATAGTATAGACACAGACAGACAGACAGACAGAGAGCGAGCGAGAGAGAGAGATTGTAATAGTCACAGACATATAGACAGAGAGACAGACAGACAGATGAATGAAACTTGAGGCGCAGCTTATTTTGGAATAGTCTTTTTTAATAAAATTTGCACACATAGATGCATTTTCCGTACATTAAAATATAAAAGTTTATATAAGACTTTCTCAAAAGAAGAAACAGCATCAAGAAAACAAAATGTGCATTTTCTCCTTATCGCTGACGAAAGACAGAAAGAAAAGACATGATTTTATTAAGAATAGAAAAGGCCTCAGCGTGGGCGAGGGGCGAGCGACAGCGCACGGATAACGAGCAGGAAAATAAAATAAAGGCCACGAAGTTAAAGGCAAAGAAAAGAACCTAAAGTGAACCGTACTGAAGGCAAACGCAGCGCAGGGTTCTCCGTCACGCCGCTTAAAGAGTCGAGTCGCTCGATGGAACGCAGTACCAGGAGAAGACGGGTTCCTTCTCAACACCATGGAAAATAATAAAATAATAAAATAATAAGAATCTGGAAGTGAGGGATGCGTTCGTTTGTTTTCTCTATGCTGTTGTTCTCACGTGGGGGTTTTTTTTTGTTCTTTTTCTCTTTTGGCACAAATCCGTTTGCCAGGCTTTCCGTGTTTCTGCCTTCCGACCTCAACCACTTCCGAATCACGCGTGTTCATTTGGACAGAGCCTTCTTAATGTTCTCAACATCCATCTGAAACACACAGACAGCAGGAAGAAAATCACACACACATCTTCTCCACCTCAGAATAGTCCCGTTTCTTCTTAAACTGAGTGAAGAACCATGTGAGAAGGTCTTTAGAGCTTTAGGTTTTCTTTCAAATCCCTCAAAGGTTCTTTACAGTTCACTCAGTGGGTTCTTTATTATACATTGTGTATACAGAGAAACACACACAGGGAAAATAATTCCACAGGAGGCCGAACTGATTCTCACCTGCAGGGATAAGCGCATCTTTTTCTCCTCGTCGAGTTCACTCACAAGCTGTTTCATCTCTTGTCTGGGAAAGGTAGAAGAAAATTAGTCAAATCTAGTGGAATAAACGAGTCAGGAGCAAGCATTCTGAAAGAAGACTGATGGAAGACTGAAGGAATACTAATGGAATTAATGTGGGATAAAGAAAACATTATTTCACACATCTCCCTCACTTCTACTAAACATCTCCTTCCCCATCACAAATTTCTCCATCCCTCATTCCAAATGCCATCCTGCTGCCTTCCAAAATGTCTGCTTCTCCACTGATAATCTCCATCCTCTTCCAAACATCTCCCTCCTTCCAAACGCATCTCTCAAAAAGACTCCAAACATCTTCCAACTCTTTTTTAACTGCCTCTTTCCTCCTCCAAATGTCTCCATCCCTCCTTCCAAACAGCTATTATTTGAATATGTCACCTATTTCCAAATTTTCCTTTCCCTCAAAACATCTCCATCTATCTACCTCCACTTTCCAACTGTCTCTTTCCCTGCTTATAAACATCTCCCTCTTCTCCTACTTCCATACATCTTCCTTTTCTCTTCAAATTGTCTTCCTCATCATTCTAAACATCTTCACCATTCCAGAAGTCTCCCCTCTACTTCCATCCACGATTCCCTCCTTCCAAATGTCTCAAATTGTATAAAACACCCTGCTCTCCCATCCAAACTTCTCCATCCCTCCTTATGAACATCTCCATAACTCCTCCCAAACATCTCCATACTCTTCCTCTTTTGAAACATCTCTGCATCCTTTTACATATCTCCATCCCTCCAAACATAACTTCCTCCTGACTTGATCTTCCATCTCTCTCTCTATCCCCCTCTCTCTCTAAACATCTCCAACACTTCATTCCTACTTGTGCTGGCTCTTCATCAGCTCCACGGTGGCCCTCAGCTCTCGTAGCTGAGTTCTGAGCTCCTCCAGCATGTTGGAACCCTGCTCGCTCTTCATCTTGGCCTCACTTGGTGAGTGAGGCCTGAGGGCAGCGGGCGGTGTGGGTTTGGAGGCTTTCTCAGGAGCCTGTAGAGAACAAATCCACATGGGTTTAGAACATCATGTAGCACAAACAAACACACTTGTTGGTCTGCTGATCTTCTGAGCGTCATCAGTGTGTAGGGCCTCAGTCTCTGTGTGAGTGAGTGTGTGTGTGTGTGTGTGTGTGTGTGTTGGTTAAGGTCGCCCCTTTGTGGTAGGAACAGGGAATGCATGCAAAGGAACGTGACAAGGTGAGGTTGAGGACAGGTGGGTGTGGCTAGGAGGAGGGGGCGGGGCTTACTATGATGATGGGAAGTGCCTTGGGCATCTTCCTGGTGCTGTCTAGAGATCTGGGAGGTAATGAGTCCGGCTCGTCCTTCCCTTTCTCTCTCTCTCTCTGCTCGTCCTCCGGAGACTGCAAGTCCAGGAGGTCAGTGCCGGAGAGAGAGGACTGAGGAAGACATGGAGATTATAGAAAACACACACACACAAAAACAGAATTTTTTTCTGTTTAATCTGTGTGTGTGTATGTTTGTGTGTGTGTACTCACAGGTGTGAAGATCTGAGAGCGAGGTCGGCGGTCTGTGACTCGAGGTCTGGAGGCAGTGGGGTGGCTCAGCTTCTCTGTGGAGGAAACGATGGAGTCGAAGTCGTCTACATATTACACACACACACACCCACACACACATTACATACAGGAATAACCGGTCTCTCGACATGTCACATGATCACACGAGCATGACATCAATATGAATGTGTAAGTGATGCCGGTGTTTTTACGCCTCACACGTTCACACTCACCGATTTCAGCCGATTTGTCAGAGGACATCCGATCTGAAGCTACAACAGAACCGTCACACCTACACACACACATTTTATCAGTCCTTTATCTCATTACATCTGTATGAACCTTATATCTCGGGGTGTGGCTATACCTGTGACATCACTAAATAAATGACGTGGAAACGTTTCAGCTCGAGACCATCTGCGCAAACTTGCTAGCTCAGGTAAGGTCAATGACCATGTTACCATGACAAGGTGTTGCCATGGTAACACGTCAACATCACGCTATATTCTGACAAATCACGGGAGCTAGTTCACTAGCAGCTAGCTAACTCTCTAACTAATTCAGTTATTGTTAGTGATATCAGGCTATTAGAGATACAAAAGTGATGTTTCTAATTTGCATAATCATACATATTCATTCATCCTGCGTTTTTTTTATTTGTAGTGTTTTCTCTTTCTCGAATTATGAATTCGATATTGAGTATTTGTTATGATTCGAATTTAACTCCACAACTTGGTGCTATTTGGTGTCATTCGGTAAGAATTTGCATATCAGACGTGATTGGAGGAAAGAATTTAGTGATGTCACAAGCATAGCCATGCCCCCAAAATCAGTTTTATATACAGTATAAGAACTGAGAAGGTCTCTGCTTTATACTATACTTAAACATTTCATGAAGAGCTGGAAAAAGCTCAACATCTATCTGTCTATCTATTAGGGCTGCAACTAACGATAATTTACATAATTGATTAATCAGCCAATTATTTTATCGATTAATCGGATGGGGGGCAAACTTTCAGTACCATTGTTTTGTTTATTTAAAATAAAATCCAAATTACAAACACAAACACTTATATAAAACTTACAAAACTACAAAACTTTACATTAACACATTTATATATTTATATATAAGTTGATGATTTTCATAATTGATTATTATGGATTTTATCAATTAGTTGTTACTATCAAAGGAATATCTTTCCCAAATTATTCTTAGATAAAAGCATCCTGTAGTCTCGCAGCTCAGACTTCTAAGTACTGAGTATATACTGTATATGTGGCCAAGCCACGCCCACTTTCACAGAGACATGTGCATGAAAAGCATCCCTAGCCTGAACCCTGAGAAGAATCAGATGAAGGTGAAGGAGAAGATCTGTGAGAGCAGAACTGACTGTGTGCTGGGCCCGGCCGGTCTCTCTGGTCGCTCGGGTCGCTTCGGGGGCAGGGACGCGGGTCGGTTCAGGGAGTTGTTGCTCTTCGGGGGTAAAGGCTTCTTCGGTGGAAAGACAGGAAGCACTGGCTTCTGGATCTCGACCAACTTGATTTCATCACCTAGACATCATCATCATCATCATTATCCTCATCATTATCCTCATCATCCTCCTTCTCCTCATCATCATTCTCCTTCTCATCATCATCAAAAGAGTCATAGATTCTGCTTGTGAAAGCATTCTAACGGACAGAAAAGTGTGTGTGGATTTATTTCATCCAGCAAGCACGACTCTCACACTCTAGTGAGTTAGGGCCAGTCTCTCGCTCTCTCGCTCTCTTGTTCACAGACGCACACACACACGTGTTATAGCAGCCAGAACGTAACAAACAGGCTCCCGAGGACCGTAAGGAGAGCCAGGTTAGTGTGAACTGATGGAGATTTTTTACGCGCATGCCGTGCTACCTTTCTCCTCGGCTCGCTGTGGAAGAGACTCGGGCCGTTCGGGAGGAACCTTTTTAACCTCTGGCTTTTTGTCTGAGGGGCAGGACATACACACACACACACACACACACACACACACCATACATACACTGCTTTACTATTTCACTCTGTGTTGGACTACACGCTCCTTCAAAAGTGCATTGTGAGTAATTTCACTCTCATGTATTATAAAGGTGATGATGTGTTTCAGCCACAAGAGGGCGCCATGAGCTACAAAACAAAACCCTCATAGTTCTCAGTTAAAGCGTCAAAAGTTTAATCAAGCATCTTTATTAAATCTCATCACACCGAAGCTGTCATTTATATATAAATAATTACCATAAAAATCATTGTACAATAAACAATAAAAGAGATTTCGTAAGTGATTAAAAAAAAAAGTCTGAAAGTTGCTCACAGTTTCTAAGAACAGAACTGGACATATTGATTATTTATTTAAATTTAATTATAGTATAGAGTAATACTTATTCTTCATTTTCACCTGTACAGTGAGCTTAGAAATAGATAGAAATCTGCTATATAAATAGAAATTATTGTTATTGTTGTTGTTATTATTATTATTATTATTATTATTATCCAATCACAATCCATTTTCTCCCCAAGATGTGCTATGATTGGTTGCTGGTATCTACAGAATTATCAACTATCCTGTTTTTAAAATGTATTTTTTATTTTATCAGGACTAATATTTGTTTTGCTAAAAAACATTTTTTAAATTTACACTAAGTTAAAATGATTCTTTTCATTATTATGAAAGGTGATATTCTCTGATTTCTCTGAGAGGTTTAATAACGATTCTCGCCAAAGGTTTCAGAAAAAAAGAATAAATGAAATAAAGTTAGGCAAAGTTTAAAAACATTATCGTCACATCACTCAGCTTTAACTCCTAATCCTAATTCCTCTCTGAAAATATAAACCTATAATAAATATATAAGTATATTATAAAATAAAGCAGACCGACAACTGAACACAGACAAAAAAATAAATCCAGAAAACGGACGACAATAAAATGAAATAAATATTAAAGAATAAAATGAACGAATAAAGAAAGGAGGAGAGGTTTTACCTGTGATGTGTTTAGTAGGTGCTGCAGGAGGAGGCGGTTTCTTAGGCCTCTGTAAACACACACATGACGTTAAACCACACACACACACACACACACAAACACACACACACGTGCAAACTTTTACATAACACACAGGATCAGGGCATAAAAGGATCTGCTAGTCTACTAGGTAAAGGGTTTTATAGGGAGGCAGAGGAGCACCAGGACACCAGGGCGTGTGTGTGTGTGTGTGTGTGTAGCTCTCACTCAGAGCAGAGACTGAGACCCACTCTGTGAGCTGTAGTCTGCCGCAGTCTCGAGAGAGAAACAGATCGTACCTCTTTCTCCACCTCGGGAACAAAGAGCTTCACAAAGTTGTCGGGAAACACACCCTGTTTACCGTTCATCTCCCCGAGCCACCAGCCTGCATCAGCACAATCCTACACACACACACACACACACACACACACACACACACACAAATCAGAGGATTACATTTGCATAGGCGCAAAGGACATGGCGAGAAAGAGCCACAGCGTGGACTTGAAGACGTCCTTAAAACCTGCACTGCGATGACATTATTTACATCATTTTGTATATTAATGTGTACGTCATGAATATTAATGAGTGTATTAATGAGCGTTATGAGGGAATATTAGCAGGAGCTACTCTGAGTTAGAATCTCACTCAACCCCATAAGGTCGAATCTTGGCTTTTTTTAAAGCAAAGAAAAACTTTTAGATTCATTCAAATTTGTGTATTTATTTGTTTGTTTACTTCCTTTAATCTCTAAAATGTAGCCAGATTGTATATTTCTTAGGGACCACATTAACATCCGTCATCATCCTGTCTTCACAGTTCAGTCGAATCCCAAATAGAATTATTTATTTATAAATAAATAAATGAATAAATAAATACAAAGAATAACCTATATATATATATATATATATATATATATATATATATATATATATATATATATATATATATATCACGTTTTTAATGTTTTAGAGACAGTGCAGACTGTAATAAAATAAAAAAAAATAAAAGAAAATAAAATATAAACAAAGCTAAAAAAAACATGAAAACGATGAAATGAAATCAGAATAAATAAATTAAATGAATAATGATGATATGATAAATAATGAATAAAAACAAAAGCAGAAGAGATAAACACCTTCCTCTTCCCTACATACACTCACTACAAGGGTATATCACATGACACAATCCTAATGATGTTATAGACACTACACACTGCACACTATACACTACACACTGTACACTATACACTACACACTGTACACTACACACTATACACTACACACTGTACACTACACACTGTACACTATACACTACACACTGTACACTACACACTATACACTACACACTGTACACTACACACTGTACACTATACACTACACACTACACACTGTACACTATACACTGTACACTATACACTACACACTGTACACTACACACTACACACTGTACACTATACACTACACACAATACACTACACACTACACACTATACACTACACACTGTACACTACACACTATACACTACACACTGTACACTATACACTACACACTATACACTACACACTGCACACTACACACTGTACACTACACACTATACACTACACACTGTACACTTTACACTACACACTGTACACTACACACTGCACACTATACACTACACACTGTACACTACACACTGCACACTATACACTGTACACTATACACTACACACTGTACACTATATACTACACACTGCACACTACACACAGCATACTATACACTACACACTGTACACTACACACTGCACACTATACACTATACACTGTACACTATACACTACACACTATGCACTACACACTGTACACTACACACTGTATATTACACACTATACACTACACACTGCACACTACACACTGTACACTATACACTACACACTATACACTACACACTGTACACTATACACTGTACACTACACACTGTACACTATACACTACACACTATATATTACACAGTATACACTACACACTGCACACTATACACTACACACTGTACACTACACACTACACACTATATATTACACACTATACACTACACACTGTACACTATACACTACACACTATATATTATACACTATACACTACACACTGTACACTATACACTACACACTGTACACTACACACTGTACACTACACACTGCACACTATACACTGCACACTATACACTACACACTGTACACTACACACTGCACACTATACACTATACACTGTACACTATACACTACACACTGTACACTATACACTACACACTGCACACTATACACTGCACACTATACACTACACACTGTACACTACACACTGCACACTATACACTGTACACTATACACTACACACTATACACTACACACTGTACACTACACACTGCACACTATACACTACACACTGCACACTACACACTGTATATTACACACTATACACTACACACTGTACACTACACACTGTACACTATACACTACACACTATACACTACACTGTACACTATACACTACACACTGTACACTACACACTGCACACTGTACACTACACACTGTACACTACACACTATACACTACACACTATACACTACACACTGTACACTATACACTACACACTGTACACTACACACTATATATTACACACTATACACTACACACTGTACACTATACACTACACACTGTACACTACACACTGTACACTATACACTACACACTGTACACTACACACTGTACACTATACACTACACACTGTACACTACACACTACACACTATATATTACACACTATACACTACACACTGCACACTATACACTATACACTACACACTGTACACACTATATATTACACACTATACACTACACACTGTACACTATACACTACACACTATATATTATACACTATACACTACACACTGTACACTATACACTACACACTATACACTACACACTGTACACTATACACTACACACTGTACACTACACACTGTACACTTTACACTACACACTGTACACTACACACTGCACACTATACACTGCACACTATACACTACACACTGTACACTACACACTGCACACTATACACTATACACTGTACACTATACACTACACACTGTACACTACACACTGTACACTACACACTGCACACTATACACTACACACTGCACACTACACACTGTATATTACACACTATACACTACACACTGTACACTACACACTGTACACTATACACTACACACTATACACTACACTGTACACTATAGACTACACACTGTACACTACACACTGCACACTATACACTACACACTGTACACTACACACTGTACACTATACACTACACACTGTACACTACACACTATACACTACACACTATACACTACACACTGTACACTACACACTGTACACTATACACTACACACTGTACACTACACACTATATATTACACACTATACACTACACACTGTACACTATACACTACACACTGTACACTACACACTGTACACTATACACTACACACTACACACTGTACACTACACACTGTACACTATACACTACACACTGTACACTACACACTATATATTACACACTATACACTACACACTGTACACTACACACTGTACACTATACACTACACACTGTACACTACACACTATACATTACACACTATACACTACACACTATATATTACACACTATATATTACACACTATACACTACACACTGTACACTATACACTACACACTGCACACTACACACTGCACACTATACACTACACACCGTACACTACACACTGCACACTATACACTGTACACTACACACTGCACACTATACACTACACACCGTACACTACACACTGCACACTATACACTACACACTGTACACTATACACTACACACTGTGTGCAGGTTGAACTCCCTCCCAAAGTTTCCAGCCTGCCCTAGCCTGCCTTGCTCCTGCCTTCCAGGATGACATCACTGATTGACAACCATATTTAAAGAGGAAGAGGAGTGAGAATGGTGTGGGATGTTGGAGGTGGTTACATGTGTGTTGGTGTTTAGAGAGTGTGTTTGGTTGTGCTGCTTTATGCTATATTATGACTGCTGTTCTGGTTTTTTGAGTCCCTGTACCTGTTTATGTGCATTCTATTCACCATTGTATATATGTTCACTTGGTTCACCAGCAGTAGGGGTGTGGCTGCCATTTCTTTTGGGAGAGGGTCCTTTTGTCTTGGCTTAGGTAGTTAGGGAAATATTTGTATTTTCTTTGTTACTTTCCTTTTAGGTAAGCTAGCTACCTTACAATAGAATCCTTTTGTTTATTATTTTGGCCTTGGCCCACCCTGAAGGTATGTCTGGTGGTTGGCTTTTTGTATAGTTGTATATCTATAACTGTGTGTTACAATATACCACAACTTTTTAACACAAACCCAGTTGTGTTGTTATTCCTGGCTTCCCCTATTTAAAGGTCAAATTCCCTTGAATCCCGAGCTGGTTACTCTGTGCGGCCCAACCTAGACTGGGCTGTAACACTGCACACTACACACTGCACACTATACACTACACACTGCACACTGCACATTATACATTACACACTATACACTACACACTGCACACTATACACTACACACTGTACACTATACACTACACACTGTACACTATACACCATACATTACACACTATACACTATACACTGCACACTATACACTACACACTGTACACTATACACTACACACTGCACACTATATACTACACACTGCACACTACACACAGCATACTATACACTACACACTGCACACTACACACTATACACTGCACACTACACACAGCATACTATACACTACACACTACACACAGCATACTATACACTACACACTGCACACTACACACTGCACACTACACACAGCATACTATACACTACACACTACACACTATACACTGCACACTACACCGCATTCCTGACACTGAAGCCCGAGTAACAACTTCATACTTGCTCACCTTACTGATGATGGTAACGATCTCTCCCTCCTTGATTGACAGCTCATCCTCGTTCTGGGCGTCGTACGGGAATAACACCTTACAGAACTCCTTCACTGTGAACACATCAAAAACAAACGTGCTGTTGTTATAGAAACCGCAACATGCTAGAATGAGTGGTTATAGAAAACTAATCAACACTTTCTGACCAATCACAATCCAGTACTCTCCAGATTTCAGAATGAACCTCTAGATACATGAATATGCAAAATAAAAACACGCCCACTAATAATACTTCATTTACATACTGGATACTTGCATATTTTATGACATAATAACATAATGGTTTGTTCAGACTTTACACTGAGATCTGAGATTTAAGATTTAAGGCAAAACAAAACCGTTGTAGCGACAATTTCACACTTTGTCCGTCTCCGAACACAAATTATTTTCATCCTGGAGAGTTTTAAGCATAATGAAATGCTGTTTAAAATAAAAAATGACTTTTATCAAATGTTTTACTCGACTTGTGTGTGTCGTTCGTTACCTTTGGTCTTGTTTTCAGGTTCTGTCTTCATGGTTTCCTGAGGAACACACGGTGCTGATTTCTTCGCTGTCAGCTGTAGGGGAAAGAGGAGAGGGCGTGAGAGAGAGAGACAAACAGAGAGAGAGAGAGAGAGAGATAGAGACAGAGAGAGAGACAGAGAGAGAAAGTGCACAACAATTATTCATCACACACACACACACACACACACACTTATATATTCTATGTGTTTGCCACAAAACGACAAAACATCTCTACAGTTTTACACTCAGTAAAAATAACAAGAGCAGCAAATATACACAAATATGTAAATTTCCAAATGCAAATTAGGAAACACCTCCATGTCTCCGTGTCACCTGTAAAAACCAATAAAAATTAGCATGAACTAACTCACATCAATCACAGTACAATTCTCTTCTACTCCTTACAGAGAATCCTCATCGACTTGTGAACATGTCTGATATATATATATATATATATATATATATATATATATATATATATATATATATATATATATATACTCACATGAGAATTTATTAGCAGTTAGCTAAATGATTATCAGAGAATGATATAAGAGATATAACAGCATTTTCACATTTAAAAATTTGCATATGCATAACTCCATGTATCTCGAATGACATTAAAGGTGTAGAGACATTCGTGGACGATTTTAGTCGTATTAAAAAAACAAAAAACAACAACAACACAGATTGTTCACTATTCAACAGTTTTTAAATAGTTTTCACGACATGCTCAGGAACACGTTAAAGAAAAAAAACAATCGTAAATAATCGTACAAAGAAAAATAAACAAAAGGCGATGCAGCTGGATTTCGTTCACTTTCAAGTCATAAAGAAAAGGTACATATGCTAACCCCACCCCCTGGCTCCACCCCTAACCTTAACCTTCATGAATAATCTTCTTCTTCTTTTTATTATTATTTTTATTTATGTATTGTTAATTTGGGGTTGTTTTTATTAACATTGTTGTTTAGCATCATTTTCACTCAAGTTTTTTTTTGCTCTGCTGTACATTTTTAATTTTTATATTTTTCATTTTTTAAAATCTTTAATGAAACACACTTTGATATTTTCAAGTTAAATGAAGTATAGCTTTAACACGTTATTCCACATTACGATTCTGTCACAACACACACTCTCACACACTCTCACACATACACCCTCACACACACTCTCACGCACACTCTTACACACTCTTCATTTTTCCGTTCGTTTTTTAACCACTGTAAATAAATAAAGCAGCTTGTGTGTGTGTGAGTGAGAGAGTGAGAGAGAGAGAGAGAGAGAGAGAGAGAGAGAGAGAGAGAGAGAAAACAGTTTTGTGTAGAGAAGCCACGCTGGTTCCACAAACATGGACGGGGAACCGTTCCAGCCCCACACTCTTAAAACACACTATTTAACACCGACAGACACACACACACACACACACACACACACAATCACACACAGACACACACACACACAGCTCTGTACTGCCAGGAAAGCACAGCGTCTCACCGCTCTCCTCCACCCTCTTCCTCTCTCGTTTAAGACAGCCATGCAGGAGACGCAGTAACGAGAGTCATGTGGTCTCAGAGAACTAACACCACGTTTCAATAACATCAGGCCAACATCTGGATCCTGCGCAGCCCCGAGGGAACACGCAGAGTCTCCGTACCCCGGCTGTGACCACATCACTTCCTGTTAATGTGAACTACATCCCTGAGACACCTCGTCTTCGTCCTCGTCACGACCGCCACTAATCACACTGTGCTCACACACCTCTAATACCTCTCTCACACAGCATTCTCTAAACGTATAAAGCTCAAACGCCACACACACGACACTCACACACTCCTTTCACACACCTCATACGCAGGTTTCACATTTCTGTCACAAACAAAACGGAGGAAAACCACAACAGAAAGTGAGAGAGATATATATATATATAGAGAGAGAGAGACAGAGAGAGAGAGAGAGAGAGGAAAAACCAGAAGAGGAATAAGAGTGTTTGTTTACCTCACTGTCCTCCACTGACTAAAGTCCTCACGAGTCAAAAGCTCCAGGTACGACTGTTTTTCAGTGTGTGTCTGTGTGTGCGTGTGTGTGTGTGTCTGTGTGTGCGTGTGTGTGTGTGTGTGTGTGTGTGTGTGTGTGTTTTTGCATACGAAGGAGTGTGACGTTTCAGTGCTGCTGAAGTTCACACCCCTGAGCTACATGAAACGCTCGAAGAGTTACTTCTGCTTTAGCACTGAGAGAGAGAGAGAGAGTGCATGCTGTGCATAAGTATTCACCCCCTTGATATTATGTAGTGTTCCATTCTGGAACTCAAATGTACTTAATTGTGATTTTATGTTATGAATCTACACAAAGTAACCCATAATACTGTTTGTGTAATATTGTACAATAATATTGTGTGTGTGTGTGTGTGTGTGCAGGGATCCCTATAGTTATTTACAAACTAAAATCAGAAAAGTCGTGACTGCGTAAGTATTCACCCCCTGAACTAGTTCTGGTTCAGTTTCCATCAGAAATGCATTGGACAGAAATGTGTCACGTCTCACTTTCACTAGAAATAAAAATGAGGCTGTTCACAGGACAAACTACAGCCTGGAACTGCACAAAGATGGACCAAAGATCAGACCAAAACAAAACTTTCTGACTCTGCAACGGAGGGCTACGTTCGTCAGAAACCCAACGCGGCTCATCCCTCTGAGAACCCCATCCTCACTGTGAAGCACGGTGGCGATAGCATCACGCTACGCTGCGAGGACGTTTTTCTTCAGCAGGGGAAACTGGTCAGGGTTGAGGGTGAGATGGATGACAACAGATACATAAATGAAAACCTGAGCTAGTCTGCGCAAGACTTGAGACTGGGGCGGAGATTCACATTCCAACAGGACAATGAGCTTAAGCACACGATCTACACTGGAATGGTTCAAAAACCACGAACGTGAATATGTTAGACCGGCCCGGTCCAAACACTGAACTCAATATGATCGACAATCCACGGTAAGACTTGCAAATTGCTCTCACCACCACCACCACCACCAACAACAACAACAACACTGCTCTCCATGCAGTCTAACAGAACTTCAGCACTTTTTTTTTAAACAAAAAACAACGGCTCCAGATGTGCAAAGCAGATAGAGACATATCCCAGAAGACTTACAGATGTAATTGTAACCAAAGATGATTCAGCACAGTTTTACAAAGGAAACTGTAATAATCCCAGTGAAGTCCATCTCAGTTCGGGCTGTAACACTACACAACGTGGAAAAGTTCTAGGGGGTGAAAACATAAGCACAGGTGTTTATGGTTATGTAAAGCAGACCATGTTAAATATGTGGCTGGATATGGGTGTGGTTTGCTCAGGTTGATGCGCTCAGAAATCACATTTGAAAACACATTTCCATATTTTCCTTTTCAAATAAACGTAAATGCTTCAGCTGTGATTATAACACCAACATTCCCGCTCCAAATCCAGCGCAGACACCAGTGTAAAGAAAAACCCCGGAAAAAAACACGACTTCCTGTTTCCTAAAACTGGAACAATGTAAAGGATGAGGAGGGAGAGAGAGAGAGAGAGAAAGAGAGAGAGAGGGGAAGAGAGAGAGAGAGAGAGAGAGAGAGGATGAGAGGGAGAGAGAGAGAGAAAGAGAGGGAGAGAGAGAGGAAGAGAGGGAGAGAGAGAGGAAGAGAGAGAGAGAGAGAGAGAGAGAGAGAAAGAGAGGGAGAGAGAGAGGAAGAGAGTGAGAGAGAGAGAAGGAGAGTGAGAGAGATAGAGGGAGAGAGAGGAAGAGAGAGAAGGAGAGAGAGATAGAGGGAGAGAGAGGGAGGGAGAGAGAGAGAGAGAGAGGAAGAGAGGGAGAGAGAGAGAGAGAAGGAGAGTGAGAGAGATAGAGGGAGAGAGAGGAAGAGAGAGAAGGAGAGAGAGATAGAGGGAGAGAGAGGGAGGGAGAGAGAGAGAGAGAGAGGAAGAGAGAGAGGGAGAGAGAGGGAGGGAGAGAGAGAGGGAGAGAGAGAGAGAGGAGTGTGAGAGAGAGAGAGGGAGAGAGGAAGAGAGAGAGAGAGACAGATTCAGACACACCTCCAGAGACCTCATGCTTAGTTGGAGTCTCACACGCTGACGCAAAATAGCAAAGTGACTAAAAACCACTTTAACAGAAGATTTACTCTTTTTAATAAACACTATAATGACTGCTGTTATTTAGTTGTAATTTAATTGTAACTTTTTTTTATTATTATTTATGAAACTATTTGAATGTTTTGCAGTGTGATGTAAATCCAAGCTGCTGTGACTTCAGAGCAAAATTTCATCTAAATGAAATAAATCAATAAAAGCGTTCTCGTTATCTTGCTAGTTTTTCATACGTAAAAATAAACACGCTGTTAAATATCATAAACACGTCCTCATGCGTGAGGTGTTTTATCATCACGGCGACCTGCAGTTCCCAGATGCTTCGTGTGTTTCATCCCTCTAAAGATTTCACTTGTAAATCAGAGCAGACAGACAGGAAGTAGAACTGACTCAGACTGATGACATCATCCTACCGAGACGGAAACACTATTCAGTGTTAGCGCTGGAGCTCACAGAAACTGCACAGTCGAGGTACAAATTTCAATCTGACCCAAATACATAAATAAATAAATAAATATACAGATATACTACATACATAAATGTACTTTTAAATCACTTTTAAGTTGCTCATGTAGATTTCAATTCTGTCTCAATTATTTATACTTCTCAAACACGAAAAAGGCTCATGTAAATTTGAAAATAAATACTGCACAAAAATGTATTTATATTTTTATTATAATGCTTTAGATTTAGATAAATGTTTGATGTCAGAACTGTATTCTGAAAAATTTACCACATCTTCATCACATTTTTATAAAAATGTTTATGAGTAATAGTGTAATAATATAATATTTATGCGCATTACCAATTTACTGTAAAACTTGGTCTTCCATATATGGTCATACAGGTCATATAAGGGCTGCACTCAGTTTTATAGATGTAAAGACACACCCACATTCCCATCTATGGTGTTAAAGACACACCCACTCTGAGCTGCTCTCCTTTACATATATAATATATAAACTCAAAGAAACTGCCTCATTCCCATTTATAGGCTCGAAAAAACAGCCACTTAGAGCTGTGCTTTTTCTATATATGGAATCAAAGACACACCCATATTCCCATATATGGGCATGTGCCTTAATGGCACATTTAAATGAGGTGTCTGATGCTGACTGGATCATTTTTGTTTTTTCGGGTTTGGTGCTGAACTCTGATTTTTAGCCACACACACACACACACACACACACACACACACACACAGTAACAATCGCTGACCTTCTCTAGTTCGTTGTCCACGTCCATGGATCGTGGGCGGAGCTTAATGGGCTGATCTTTGAAGATGTCGCCGAATCCGAAGCCGCGCACCTTCTTGGGCTGAATCTCGCTGCTGGAGGCGGCACTGCCTGCGTCTGAACGCACACTGCTACTGTCTCCTCCGTCACTCTCCGAGCCAGTGCTGTCCTTCACACCTACACACACACACACACACACACACACACACACACACACACACATTATACGCACATTACACCAGTGCACACACTGAGTGACATGAGATAGGAAGTGAGATTTAGGTTGTACTCTAAAAATAAAGGGCTCTGTGTGTGTGTGTGTGTAGAATATAAATCCAGGCCTCTAGAGTGTCTTTGTTCAGTATTGTGGGAGTTGATAGGTCAGGACTAAAATGAGGCTCTGTGATTGGCTCATTGAGATGGGTGTGGCTGAGCCCCACTTCACTGAGCTCCTCATTCACAAACTGCCAGCTTAATGAGTTTTAAATAAGTGAATAAATCACTGTGTGTGGTGCTGTTGTATTAAACTAATCAACGACAGGGCAGTGTGCTGAAGCGGAGTTATTTACCCATAACACCACGACCCCAGGTGTTTTATTCCTCTTACACAACAGCAGCGATTACTATTGTTTTACTTATTAAATAAAGTCACGTCATATTTTTTATCCATTTAATTTTACAGAACTACTGACTGGTCCGTGTGCTGCGTGTGTCCTCAGGTGGGGTTGCCAGATCCTCCACGTCGGCCGGCAGCTCTTTAGTGAAGTTGCAGGGGAACATCCCGGTCTTGCCATTGAGACATCCTTCCCACCAGCCCTCCTCCACCTGCAGCAAATCGACACAGGAATTCAAGCTCCAACTAATTAACACACACACACACACACATACTCGGATAATAATAAACACAACTGAAATAATAAAACGCTCTTCACCTCTCCCAGGACCTCGATGATGTCTCCGATCTTGAGCTCCAGCTCGTCTTCATTCTGCGGGATGTAACTAAAGGCAGCTTTGCAGCGTCTCTTACGTATGGCCTCTCCTTTTACCACACACACACACACACACACACACACACACGTCATTTCCACAGGTTTTAGTTACCTACTATACATAAAAACAATAATAAATTACACATTACTTACACATTCTCAATATTTTACTCTGTTCTTGCTTTGCCAGGCTAATTTACATAAACACATGCCCCCAAATCACCATATATGGTAAACAGTGTGCTTGTCGCCACCCAGTGCTGTATGTTAGAGTTACAAATACAGAACTATTGGCACCCAGTCGAGGTCTCTGTGTCTGTTTCCGATCATATATTGGTACCTGTGAAAGTATGATGAGTTTCTCTGGAAGGTGTGGGGGCGGAGACTGAAGATATGTTATTAAAATACAGACCTATAACTTAAGTAATGTTAAACTGTGTGTGTGTTGTTTTCTTCATATGGTGAAATAATGAACCTGTGTGAATACTGATTTAAATTAAAGGGAGTGAGCTTCATAAATGACGTCAAGGGTGCCAATACTTTAGATAAAAATAAAGAGAGTGCCGATGTATAAAATTGTAAAATATATACAATTTTACAATTTAATTTTAATTTACACAGCATCCACAACATCATCGTGTCGCACTCTATGCAGAGAGCAAATATAGTCAACAAATATCAATAAGAAGAGAGCATTATGGTGAATAAGAAAATAAAAACATGAAATTTGAGAGAAATTAGACTGAACTAGCAGAGATAAAGATCAATTTTAAAAATAGATTAAAAGTTCTGTGTTCCGATATCAGGGTTTTATAATTCTTTGTAATAAACGAAGATAAAAACAGCTTTTATGAGGTTTCCGGAGTTTTCTCTGTGTGAGTGAGTCTGTAATCTCAGTTCACTAATCTGAACTTTAACCCTCCTCACGGCGATGAAAGTCACGCTCCATTTAACATTACTGAGGTTTCACTTCTCTCCATAAAGCACAACGGAAAATGTGTCAAAACCCATTAGATCTCCAAGAAGTTCAGGAGGATCCATGCTGTTTAACTGCCTCCATCAAGTAAAGAAATAAGAAATAAAAACATGACTGATTTGTATATGTAGAGCATTGTGTAGGATAGAGAGCACAGAGTATATCAAAATATTCATTAAAACATCATTCATTTTTATTAATGCTATAATAATATCCTAATAATAATTCAACATCATAATTATTAGCAGTTTCTTTTATTTGTAAATCATATAATTAGATACTTAAATAAATAAAGTCAATTATTGTAATGTTTATATTTTAATACACATCTCTGGCCAAGTGTGAAGTGAATTAAACTCTAAACTATTTATACATCTAACTAAAGTGGTATTTATTTTGTGTTGATTTGCGTTGGAATACTACTACTACACTATTTATACTACGCTATTCATACTACACTATTCATACTACACTATTCATACTATGCTATTCATACTACACTATTCATACTACGCTATTCATACTACACTATTATACTACTCCTCACTAATCTATTCATACTAATCTATTCATACTACACTATTCATACGACGCTATTCATACTACACTATTCATACTACGCTATTCATACTACGCTATTCATACCACGCTATTCATACTACACTATTCATACTACGCTATTCATACTACACTATTCATACTACTCCTCACTAATCTATTCATACTACACTATTCATACTATGCTATTCATACTACACTATTCATACTACGCTATTCATACTACGCTATTCATACACTATTCATACTACACTATTCATACACTATTCATACTACACTATTCATACTACGCTATTCATACTACGCTATTCATGCTACACTATTCATACACTATTCATACTACACTATTCATACTACGCTATTCATACTACGCTATTCATGCTACACTATTCATACACTATTCATACTATGCTATTCATACTACGCTATTCATACTACGCTATTCATACTACTACACTATTCATACTACTACACTATTCATACTACACTATTCATACTACGCTATTCATACTACGCTATTCATACTACACTATTCATACTACTTCTTCTAATTCTACTCCTCCTCCTACTTCTACTGCTACTAATAGTACTACTTCTAATAATACTACTACAATAAACAATAATATTTATATAGTGCATTTAATGTTTAAAATGCAAAAAACAACAGAGAAACAAAGGGTTGTTAAATTAAAACTGTAAAACAGACAGATAATGAAATGCATATTTATGCTCAACACTCTATTCATTAGTCAGCGAGCAAAAGTTTGCATCCCTGTAACACTGATAGAAACGTACACAGAGAGACGGATCAGATCATAACTGGAGCAATTCCGATCTACTGCTTTTGAACATTAATATGATGTAGAATTGTGTCTGTGTCCATTTTACGTCCATTAGAAATCAAATCGCATGCGTAACGCATCAGGATGAGAAATGTATTTGTAGTGCTGTTAATGTCGAGTGTCTGTACCTTTCTTAGCTGGTCTGAGGCTGGATTCTGATCCGGGACTGGCACTGCCGTTGGACAGATCCGATTTGGCTGCTTGGGAGGTGGAGCTGAGCTCCTTCTTCACCTCCGTTTTCACCTCCGTTTTCATCTCCTGCAGGAGAAGATGGAGAAAAAGTGAGAGAAGTTCTTTAAACTGCCACCAGGAGGTGCAAGAGACCGCTAATGTCCTGCTGTGTGAGAGAGGAAGGTAATGAACTGTACACAGATTTACTGTATATGACTTCTTACTCCTTAGAGTGTTCTCACATGGTCATGTGACCACCTGCCAATCAGATTCACATGCAAATGGTGGACGCAGTTTCTTCAGAATGACATCAAACTGAATTCCCTATTCTGTACAAAATCACACTCGGTTTCAAATGAAACAAGGTTTGAGGCAAATTATTAATATTAAATTCAGTCAGTGTTTTTATAAACTAGCAGATCGGCTAGCTATTAAGACTTCTGCTCAATTAGCATTTTCTGAAACGATGATGTCTGTTTTCACCATGGCTTTTATTTTGAAGCTAAAAAAAAGCATTGCATTGTGGGATGCATTTACACCATGGTTAGTACACCAAGTATAGTAATATATCTATAACACCAGGGTCATTCTGGTGTACTGGAACAATTCATACGGCACAACACACACTGCGTTAAGAGGGGGTTTTGTTTACGGTGACTTTTTAGATATAATGGGTGAGAGACACTGAGAGAATGAGAGAGAGAGAGAGAGAGAGCGAGAAAGAGAGAGAGGGAGGGGAGGAGTGTTTTGGACCCATTTCCTGAATGCAGCACTGCTGAGGAGGAGTAAACCACACACACACACACACACACACACACACACACACACACACACACACACACACACTGTAAGCACTTCTCCATATGTGGATTTTGGTTGTAATTCCAGTTCCTGAGAGCAGCTCGAGTATGCACAATATCTGTCTTAATCAGGGGTCAAAGTTCATCAACATCCTCCGCCACTTTCTTCCTGCCACGTCATCCTGATTCTCTTTCTCTCTCTCTCTCTATCCTGAATCATAAAGTCGGTTAAATACCAAACCTAAAAATAGTTCAACTCTCAAACCTTCATCTCAAATCAGCAAAGTCACATAATTTTTTTTTAAATTAAATTGATTTTTAAAAAATACTAATAAAATAAATAAAAGACAAAGTAATGAATTTCATATACTTATTTCACATACAAAAAAGGAAAATAATGCTGATGATAATCCGAACATTTGTCTTTTCCCAGTTAAAAATTAACTGCATTTTAATAATACATTCTGCAGTCTGTTAGCTCTTAATAATAATAATAATAATAATAATAATAACAATCTTTATTTATATAACACTTCATTTTGAGTCAAAATCTGAAAATTCTTTACATAAAAGAAAAAAAATTAGACAAGTAATAAAACGAATTATTATGATTATGATTGTTATAATAATAATAATAATAATAATAATAATAATAATAATAATAATAATAATTATTATTATTGCTAATAACACAAAACCACTCTCGTCTCTGTTTTATTCTTTAATGCTCTCAAAAAATATACATATTTAAAATTTTCCATTTTTTTCTGGTCTCTTGAAAAGAGAAAGGCAAGACGATATGTTGTTACTATGTGTTTAAGTGTTTAATTGTATTTAATAGTTATTATTGAATTATTTCTGCTATTATAAATGAACTGCCGTAGCTCCTCGTGAATAGTTCACATGACTGCGTCTCTCTCTTCTACTCTTCTTCTGCTCAAAGAATTTTATGAAGAGTCCGATCTTTTAATCTGTTCATTCCCAACCCAACGCTCAGAAACTCCAGGGTGCGGTTTTACTGATGGGGATATCAGCCTGGTGTCTGTGGATGTGTGTTTACTGTCTCGCTGATCATAACCTCAGAAATAATATCTATCTATCTATCTATCTATCTATCTATCTATCTATCTATCTAACTATCAATTTATTTATTTATTTTACAGTGAGGAGATTTAGATTAGATTTAGGAAAATGAGATTCTGAGACTTCATCATCTACAGCCGAGCTGATGGAGGAAGATGTTTCCCTACAACCACTGTTACATAATCACTCAGACCGTGCATTTAACACACACACACACACACACACACACACACACACACACACACACACACACACACACAATGTCTGGAATATTTTATTCAAGTTTGCAGATATGAGAGAGAATGACAACCTTGGTGAGAGACATGCAAAGAAAAAGCAAATGTAAAAGGATGAATCAGAACACACACACACACAGACACACACACACACACACACACACACACACACACACACACAGACACACACACACACAGCCACACACACACACACACACACACACACACACAGCCACACACACACACACACACACACACACACACACACACACACACACACAGCCACACACACACACACACACACACACACACACACACAGCCACACACACACACACACACACACACACACACACAGACACACACACAGACACACACACAGCCACATACTCACACACACACACACACACACAGTATCTAAACGTTAACCTTGGGAGAACATTAGAGATCGTATCTCCTGAGCGATTTGCTGGGAGACGTTTCTGTCTGAAAGAACGAAGCAGAAAAAGGCACCTATCTGTAAAGTCACGCACACACACACACTTCTGTACACAAAGCTCACTTTCACTTGACTCCTCCTCCTCACAGTCTCCTTGCTAGTTTTAAATGAGTTTTCATGTTGAACAGGTAACTGCGTTTCTGTATTTCTGTGTAAGTGAACGATCATTACCTGATTTATACATTTTTTAAAACCAGTTCTTCCACAAGGATTTTGTTAAAGCATGAGTGTCCCTGCCAGCAGACACGCCGGGGCCGGAGACAGAGACGCACAGTCTGTCCTGAACAGTTCAAAATGATCAATGAGTCATCTCAAGTTTTCACATGACCAGGATAGGGAACAAGCTTTCTATGATTATAATATGCATCATTCAAGAGCTTTTTGCATATTCACAAGATCTTGCTCGAGGGTCCAACACGGACAATCTCACACTTCTGGCATTTAAAACTTCCAGGGGTTCAGGACACGTACTTAAACTTAAACATTCTTCTAATAACTCTTATGTGAGCTCCATCATCACCATCACCATCACCATTATCACCATCATCATCATCACCACCATCATCACTATCATCACCATCATCACCATCATCATCACCATTATCATCATCACCCTCATCATCATCATCATCATCACCATCACCATCATCCTCATCATCATTATCACCATCATCACCATCATCATCATCACCATCACCATCATCATCACCATCATCACCATCATCATCACCACCATCACCATCATCATCACCATCATCATCACCATCATCACCATCATCACCACCATCATCACCATCATCATCACCATCATCACCATCACCATCATCACCATCATCATCATCACCACCATCACCATCACCATCATCATCATCACCATCATCATCATCGCCATCATCATCACTACATCATCATCGTCATCACCATCACCATCATCATCACCCTCATTATCCTCATCCTCATCATCACGATCATCATCATCACCATCATCATCACCATCATCATCATCACCATCATCATCACCATCATCATCATCGTCCTCACCATCATCACCCTCATCCTCATCATCACCATCACCATCATCATCATCGTTCTCACCATCATCATCACCATCATCATCCTCATCATCCTCATCATCATTATCACCATCATCACCATTATCATAATCACCATCATCATCATCATCATCACCATGATCATCATCATCACCATCCTGATCATCATCACAATCACCATCATCATCCTCATCATCACCATCATTATCACCATCACCATTATCATCATCATCATCATCACCATCATCATCCTCATCACCATCATCATTACCATCATCATCACCATCATCATCACCATCATCATCACCATCATCATCCTCATCACCATCATCATCACCATCATCATCATCATCATTATCACCATCACCATCATCATCATCACCATCATCACCCTCATCCTCATCATCATCACGATCATCATCATCATCACCATCACACCATCATTATCACCATCATCATCATCATCATTAGCATCATCACCATCATCGTCCTCATCATCACCATCATCATTTAATTATTCAATTATTTATTATATATGTCGTAAGTCGTCTTAGATAAATCTTTTCATGATGATAAAAAAGGCAAGAATGGTTATTAAGATAATATTCAAATTAAATTAAAAACGCTTTTTTAAAATTCTTTTAACTATTTTTCAAATATAGTCATTAACGTTTTAATGATATTTAATTATTCAGCTATTTATTTCATTATAATGATCTATTTAAGGTATTTAATAATAACTTTGTTAATAATAACTTTTTCTTTTTTAGTTATAAAAAGTAGTAATAAAAAAAAATTGAAGCCCAGAAATGTCACTAACCCAAAATCTGCTTTCTAAAAGATCTGAAAGACCCGAGTCCGATCTAAGAACATAAACAGACTCTGTGTCGAGCCTCGGCATCTTCGTTCTACCTCCCGAATGAAGAAAACGATGTATAAGAGCCGACAGAGTGTCACGGTGGGGAACACCAATACAGAGAGACCTGACAGCATGGACGTTTAAGACTGTGACGCGAGGACCTGTCGAGGAACTAACACTAACCGAGGCTGACTCACATCGGAATCACGTCACGTCGGAATCTCGTCACGTCAGAATCACGTCCCGGTTCACCCTCCCGTCAAAAGTTCCACATAAACACACAGAACATACGAGCGTTCTGCGTCGGTGTGAAAGGAACCAGAAGAGCCAACGCTGCTGACAAGAACTTCTAGAAAGCAGGAGAAAAAAATAAAATCGTTAAAAAACTGCTAGAGAAAGCATAGCGTACGTCAGGGACGAGATTTATATTTATATTTATATTATTTTATTTGAAGCAACAGTTAATAAAATAGCGAGGCGGTATTTCAGTTTGATGATATTTAATAATTAGCGACGCCACCATTTCTTTTTTTACCGATCGAAACACACCATAGTCCCGCCTTCTTGTTTTCTATTAGCTCACACGACTGAGGTTTGCAAACTCACAGGTCAAAGTTCACCGAGCTGCTGCAAAGTAAAATTAAGTGCTAACAGCTCACGTGTCTTTCACCTTCACGTGATTTTTCTGGCTCTTCAGACGGTTAAGTTAAGTTAAGTTAAGTTAAGTCTGAATAAGTTATGAAAGTAAAATAAAAGAGTGAAAAAGCTTTAGCTGAGTAAAAATAAAAACAGGAAGTGACTAGAAATAAAGTCACTGCTTATTTGCGTACATCACAAAGGGAGCGGATATGTAGCCCCGCCCCTAAATGTGACTCATTTTACAAAATTTAATAAAAATACAAGGTTTCATGAACTGCATGAGATTTGATAGTAAATAAAGTGGTGCTTGAAAGTTTGTGAACCCTTTGAAATGAACTGCTAATCCTAGACGTTCACATACTTTTGCCGCTCACAGATGTGTAATTCTGTATCATTTTCCTCAATAAATAAATGAGCACGTATAAAATTTCAGTCTCATCGGGTTCTCGTAATCATCTTTTAGGACTTGTGTGTGAAAATCTGATGGTGTTTTCAGTCATATTTATGCTGAAATGTAGAAAATTCTAAAGGGTTCACAAACTTTCAAGCACCGCTGTATAAAACACTGCAGAAACATTGTGCGATAATCTTCATCATCATCATTATGAGGTGTGTTCACAGTAATATCGCTTCACTGAGAGTCTCGCACTGGCCGAGCTGCACATCTCACACTAACGCGTGTGCGCACACGCACACACACACACACACACACAAAGTGCATCACTTTTGAGCAACAGCTGTGATGAACCTATCAAACACACACTTCCTGCTTCAAGCTCAGACCACAGTTAACCCACAGCTGCAAAATTCTGCAACATGTAACACACACACACACACACACATGTCTTTTCCTCTCAGATGATAAAAATAAACACCAGAGATTAAACCTGCAGTCAGACTTAATTGTAAATGTAATTAAATTCTATACATCCTTTTAAAGCAATGATGCAACACACACACACACATACTCAGAGTACAGTATGGTGTATTATATATAGTTCTACCATAAAGTAAATCAGCCAATCAGAATCCTCCTACAGGGTCACATGACTCTTTACTCCATCAGTGTGTCCTGCTCTGTTCCTGCACTGACGTCTCCTCCCAGTATTA
>NC_030438.2:9295000-9300000 GCF_001660625.3 Ictalurus punctatus | reverse complement strand
ACTTATTAACTAAAATATAATTTTGTTAATATTCATGTTCATGAACAGGTCTGGCATCACTACTCCAAAAATGGTGGGGAGGATTTTAGTCTGAGACACGAGGAACATCTGTCATTTATCTATCATTACGTTTACATAGACAGCAGTAATCTAATTACTGGCCTTATTCTGAATAGGACAATATTGTGATTAAGGTGTTTACATGAGTTGCTTTTAGAATACTCCTTTCATGTTCCTGTTTTACATGTTATAGAACATAGAGCGATTAACGTCACACGTCATTACATCACCGTGCCACGCCGTCCGACGTTTCCTCCAGAATTTCAGGCATCGACACACAGTCGGTCTTCATTATGGAACCATATACAGTTTTGGGTGTTTCATTTTTAATTTTACGCATGCTTCAAGTGCGGATAATTATTTGTCATGCTGTACGTGCAAATAGACGACTGCTTGAAGCCGTGGGCTGCGTCCCAAACCCTGCACTTACCGAAACACGTGTATTTCACCTGCTATATAGTAGGTAAGTACGCGGTTTCGGACGCAGCCGTGCTCTCGTGTTTGCTATAAAACGGTTGAGCACTGCCGTGTGTGTACGTGTAACATTAGCAATATTGACTCAGCACACGATTATTAAGTGCCAGTGAGCACCAACGTGCGGTTAAATGTTTATCGCTCATAGGAGATCCCTTTTAGGAGAAATGCCCCGCCCCTCAGCTGAACTGGAAGTTCTGATCGGGTGTTCAGCCGAGTCAGAGCTGTCTGTTATTCCCTGAAGTGCTGGTCATTTTGTCATTCCGCGTTATACCTGCTGTGTTTATCTCCACAGTTTTGTCTTTATTTACACGAATGCACATCCTGTGCTTAGCTAGGTAAACTCTAAATGACTTGTAATGAGAAGGACATATCTCTCAGAGCCTACATTATAGATGCAGGATGTTGTTATGGCTCTTTCTGCAACTCTGACCTTTTATTTCTAACCTTTCATGTGAACAGAAGAAGAACAGGAACTTGTAAAATATCAGATTAGAGAAGCTGATGGCTAACGGTCGACACCATCATGAAAAGATTCGTTTCTGGAGTCAAGAGAGTCACATCGATTCAGATCGCTCTGCTCGTGTCGCTGAGGAAGGAAGTGATGATCACTGACAGCTCTGACAGAGAGAATAAAAAAGGAAGTTACGTGGCAGAAGTTGCACGAGAAGCTGACAGGGGAACTCGGCCACACTCTTACTCTGACTTCTCCTTCTGCGTGTGTGAAAATAGACAGTAATTCTGACTCAGTACTGAGAAAATAATATATGTTTATGTAAACCAGATTAATGGGCATATCTGTGGACTGCATACCAGTGGGTGTGATTTTACGTCCATTTATGGACTCTAAGACTCGCCCATTTTCAAATGTGTGTTTGTTTATGACTGCATACGTTTTCTGAAAGATTCTAGCTTCACTGTTAAACCTTAAGGAAAACGTGTATGAAAAAGGTTTATATCAATACAGAAGGAAATCATGCAGACTCCCAAACACCCCCAGTTTCCCATTTATGGTATTAAAGACCTGCCCACTCTGAGCTTCCATTATTTCCATATATGGACTCAATAAACAAAAAAAAGACAGACAAAGCATATAATATAATATATTGTAGTATGTAATGTCTCTCTCTCGGTCTCTAACACACACACGCACACACGCACACATGCATACACACACACACAGACAGCATCCTGTTCGCTTCAGTAGTCTGCATCCTGCAACACAGCAAATCGACCAGCTGTGTCAGCACTCACAGCAACCTGCATGCTTTAGTACACACACACACACGCACACACACTGACACAGATGAATGTGAAACTGCTAACTGCTTACCTGTGTGTGTGTGGGTGTGTGTGTGTTTGTGTGTGTGTGTGTGTGTGTATGTGCATGTGCCCAGTGAGAGCAATACTGCAAGACAACGGCAGATCAGAGATCAGAGGTCAAAGGTCACGTGGAAACAGGGGAAGTGCTCACCCTGACGAAGTTGTCTGGAAAGAGGCCCCTCCGGCCGTCCACCTCGCCCTCCCACCAGCCCCCCTCATCCTTCCTGATGTTGCTGATGATGTCACCGATGGCGATGGTCAACTCGTCATCTTGCTGGGCCTGGTAGTCAAACTCCACTATGGCCTCCACTGAGAGAGACACAGAGAGAGAGAGACAGAGAGAGAGAGACAGAGAGAGAGAGACAGGTTTGATTATGACAGTGTATTATGTGGGGTTTGGGTAATGACGCCTTATAGAAGGTTTCTGTCACGATGTCACATGAAATGTTTATAACGTACTTTATGAAGCCGGTTTAGTTTATGACGCACTATGATGGATTTGCATTAAGGTTTAATTGGTTCTAAGGTGTTTGAGCTGTAAGGCTCTGAGAAAGGTGAGAGATTAATTTCATTATGATGTATTATAAAGGCTTTGAGATATGACTTTATATTGGAAATGGTTGTGGTTGGAATGGAAAGGGTTAAGAGATTTCTGCTGATGATGTAAAGGATAATGAGAGAGTTTCAGTTATTCCGTAGTTTATCAAGAGTTTCAGGGCAGGGTTTCGGTTAATCGAATGTAGACATTTACAGCTGTGTCTTGGTCTGATCGATTGTCCGAGTTAAAACTGTTTTATGTGAGACAACAAACCAAGCTCACGTCTCTTCCTCATATGTATGCCGTATAAAAAAACCCTCAGTAATAAAAGCACACTGCAATAAGAAGCACCCAAACCTGTAGAGATATAGCATTAAGCCCCGCCCCTTTCCATTAGGAGATTCTGAGAATAATTAACCCGCTAACCTCGAACACAGCAGCATCACACAACAACGCTCAACAACAACACCTTACAGTAAACCAAATTAGCAGCAGGGGCAGTAAGGGCAGCTCTAAGATGAGATCTGGAACAGTGTGGATGTTATTAAACTATAATTACACACACACACACACACACACACACCGCTGTGATGGGTTAATGACGTGGCTTGGAAATCATTGTAGGTGATCTAGTCATACCACGCTAACACACACACACACACACACACACACACACACACACACACACACAAACCATGAAGTGAGATGTGTTTTCCTTTTACAGAGGGGGCTTTTGGAAAGATAAAAGAGTGAAAGAGGGGGCAAAAAGCCGAGCGTATAGAGTGATTAAAAATAGCAGAATGAGCGTGGAGAACTTCTCTGCACCTCCATGGCCATTATAAATACCAGGCTCAATGAATATGCATAAATATGCAAATTATGGGAGAAATGCTTGCATACTATATCATCATAATATCAGTCAGATTAGCTAACTCAGACAAACCTGTCAGAATATAACATAACGTTGCCATGACAACCATCGTCTCTTCGTCGCTAACATTAGCCATGCTAGCTTGTTAGCGAAGCATGCAGGCTCTTCAGGGTAATGCGTCATCCCTCTGTAATCAGACAGTTTTAAGCAGCGTGTGCTCCAGTATGATGTCACAGCCCAATCAGGGTCAAATCACTGTTGGGTGATTACACTGACTTATACCACAGCACCGCTGAAGGTGAGTCAGGAGGTGTTGAGGAGTTTTCTAGAGCAGCGGCTCTGACAGCAGCGCAAATACCAATCACAGGTTTATATTAACACACTCGTTCTAATAAGCCATCGTTTCTATAGCAACAGCTCGTTATGGAAGGAGTCTCCAGTAACAGTCAAAACAAATCATTGTGGTATTAACCGGAATATTATCTCCAACACACAAACTCAAAACTCTATTTGTTAATCTATATTATTATTATTATTATTATTATTATTATTATTATTAAAGATATCCTGAAATCTCCACCCCCCACTTCCTGTGCCTTTGATGACATCACTAACTGAGCTCATACATAACCCCGCCCACACACCTTCTTTCTTTGGGTTCAGCTCATGTAGAAATATATGTTAAAAAAAAAAGTGTGTGTGTGTGTGTGTGTGTGTGTGCATATGTGTGTGTTCGTTCACAAGTGTGCACAGAAATGTGTTGCATGCATTCATGCAAATGTAAATCCCTCTTTCCCACACACACATGCACACGCACAGACACACACGCAGAGCACTAAACACACTCACTGAAATGTCATGTCACACACACCGAGTTGTGTTGATGGGTCAGAGTGAAAGAAATTAATTAAAATCTGGCATGACAGAGCAGCTGCACAGCATTCTGGGAGTCAGCACTTTTATACAACGTCCCTAGGGGGTAGGAGGAGGATTACAATGTGTGTGTGTGTGTGTGTTTGAATGGGTAGGGGGTGGTCAGTGGGGTTACTATGGTAACCATGGTATAATGTTTAGAGGAGATGATGAGCATCACGTTTATGTGATGGTGAGTCATGGGCTGAGCCCATCTGAGAGTATCAGATCACACACACACACACACACACACACACACACACACACACACATCAGGGAGGGAAAATGAATGTATTCTCAGATACATTGGGATTGTTTAAGAAAAGATTCTGCATCAATGTATAAAACATCATAATTAAACATTTTAAGTCAGGCCTATTAAATTAGTGTGTTTAATGAATAATATTAATGAGTGTATAATGAGAAGTACTAAATGCATAATGAGTTTTATTGATTGTACGACTAAACATCTAGGAGTGTATAGTGAATATTAACCACAGGATGATCTAAAATTTATCTAAAATACTACAATACTATATTCTAATACTACTGATTCTATAATGCATATTAATGAATGTATTATACTACTGAATGTACTTTTCTATATTTTTAATTATGCAATGCATATTAATTAGCGTATAATGAATATTAATGAGTATAGCCCGGTCCATAAGTATTTGGACAGAGACACAATTCCGGGAATGTTGCCGGATTTGAAATGAAGCAATCAGGACCTGACTGAAGTGTCGACGTCAAGCTTTAATTGAACGGGTTAAACAACAATATTGTATTAAATGTTTAGGAATTACACCCTCCATTTTC
>NC_030438.2:9272500-9290000 GCF_001660625.3 Ictalurus punctatus | reverse complement strand
TCTACCACAAGGTCACGACATTCCCAACACAGTCAAGATCAGACACCGAGATCAGACTAACGCTCCACACGAGATCAGACTCACGCTCCACATCAAGATCAGACTCACGCTCCACATTGAGATCAGACTCACCCTCCACATCGAGATCAGACTCATGCTCCACATCGAGATCAGACTCACACTTCACACCGAGATCAGACTCATGCTCCACATCGAGATCAAACTCACACTCCACGTCGAGATCAGACTCACACTCCACGTCAAGATCAGACTCACGCTCAACACCGAGATCAGACTCACGCTCAACACCGAGATCAGACTCTGGCTCCACACCGAGATCAGACTCACGCTGCATGCTATCAGACTCACGCTCCACATGACATCAGACTCACGCTCCACACCGAGATCAGACTCACGCTCCACACCGAGATCAGACTCACGCTCCACACCGAGATCAGACTCACGCTCCACCCCAAGATGAGACTCACGCTCCACACTGGGATTATATTATAATATTGCTAACTCTCTATTTATAGGTTTTTGCTCACCCACTACTTCAGCTCTTCATTTTCACTTGCTAGGTTAGGGTCCTCATAACAGGATAAAGTATCATTTTTCAAATTAAAAAACAGAACAACAGATGACTAATTACACACTTGTTATTCAGAACAGCTCGATGATGAGTAAAATAGCGCTCCAAACGAAAGAAAACTGTTTTAATTTGTAAACTAATGTACACGGCTATTGAGCAACCCAACCGAAGGCAAGGGTGCCAATACTTTAAACTTAATGAAACTAAAGAGAACGTGAACTTCAAAGTTTGCCCTTAAAATACAAGTAAAGTACGAGTCTGAGCTACAAAACACTGGCTTAGTCACTGTGAGCGCTCAGAGTGAACAGGAAGCCATTTCGGGGTTTATCTTTGATATTTTTACATGGACCTGGAACCAATAATCCAGCTAAATATCTGTTATTAAAAAGTATTTGAATCTTTAACGTTTATAATAAAATGATTTCTTTCTCTTTCTGTGTAATGTGAAGTTAACACACAGTGTACTGTAGCCGCTGCTAATGGCTGGTGTGTTCGCTCATTAATATTCATTACACACTCATTAATATTCATACGCATACTCAAGGACTAAACAGATTCAATCAGCCGCTTGACTTTTTTCTTTTTTCTCATCCGAGTCTAAAACAGGAAATGTTACGCGTTTGTTATTAAAAACCGCTAGGACAAATTTTATGCATGTTTATTCCGTTTATGTTTATTTTATTTGCTTGTTTGAGTAATTAATTACAGGACGACTCAAAATGCATCGACGATGAGAAAACACACGCTGTGACAAACAAACTCCTGCAGCCTGCAAGCTGACGTCTCTGTCTGCATCTCATTGAGGAATGAAACAAAAGCCAGACTGTGTGTGTGCGTGTGTGTGTGTGTGTGTGTGTGTGGGGGGGGGGGGGGGTGTTTGATTGTGTGTTTGAGTAACAGACCAGAACACGTTTAATTCATCTCGTTCTATTTCAGAACCCAGACACATGTAGATCCACATTCTAACCCCCTGAACGTGTTCAAGAGACTAATCACAGCACGGTCCAGGAAACAGGTTCAGAGCTCACACAGCACCAAGTGGTGCAACAATAGGAACTACAGATATGATCCTGTTACTGATAATCACACAAACACACACACACAGCAGTGCTACAGTGTTTAAACTTTTCACAGTATGAGGGATTGAGATATCAGAGGACAAAATCAACACTATTTACGGCCGTGTTCTCAGATTGCAGCACAAGACCACATCGGAATTAGAAATACATCCCCTACTTCTCAATCTTCCTTCAGGCTTCATTTATCTGGTCACATCAGATTCAGATTCCTGCTCACCGATTCCTTACTTTCTTATCCGTTTATAGTTACATTTAATGTAACTTTAGCTCCTGTTGTCACTTATCTATAAAAAGTGGTTCTGTCACCAGCGTGTGTTAGTGAGGAAGCGCAAAGTGTAAACTCTGTCCTGAAGATGTCGGGAAACGTACAGTTACAGCTTCACCTCTGACTGTTACACAGCGCTGAGTGTGGTCATGTTTTGGATTTTCTAAGAATGCTGAGGGAACGTTAAGAGAAGACGGTAACCCTGTGTGCAGAACCTTCCGGAAGAAAGATGCTGTGAAAGGCGACTTTAGCGCATCTTTTTTCCCCTCGCTTTTAACTCGCTTATGAACGAGTCGCATTTCACTTCCGCTTCGGCAACAACTGCTCGCATGGCGGTTCGTTATTATTCTCAATGAAACACAACAACAAAACAGTACACTGACAAATTCGCTTATATTATATTATATTATATTATATTATGTTATATTATGTTATGTTATATTATATCATATTATATTATATCATATTAAATCTTCCGCCATCATCATGTCACTCAGCTCGCCTCATTCTTCCTCACTCTTCCTTACTCAGCTCGCCTCACTCTTCCTTACTTGGCTCCCCTCACTCTTCCTTACTCGGCTCGCCTCACTCTTCCTCACTCTGCTTGCCTCAATCTTCCTCACTCGGCTCCCCTCACTCTTCCTCACTCTTCCTCACTCTTCCTCACTCTCACTCTGCTCGCCTCACTCTTCCTCACTCTTCCTTACTCAGCTCGCCTCACTCTTCCTTACTCGGCTCACCTCACTCTTCCTCACTTGGCTGGCCTCACTCTTCCTCACTCTGCTCGCCTCACTCTGCTCGCCTCACTCTTCCTCACTCTGCTCACCTCACTCTTCCTCACTCTGCTCGCCTCACTCTTCCTCACTCTGCTCGCCTCACTCTTCCTCACTCTGCTCGCCTCACTCTTCCTCACTCTGCTCACCTCACTCTTCCTCACTCTGCTCGCCTCACTCTTCCTCACTCTGCTCACCTCACTCTTCCTCACTCTGCTCGCCTCACTCTTCCTCACTCTGCTCGCCTCAATCTTCCTCACTCGGCTCCCCTCACTCGGCTCACCTCACTCTTCCTCACTTGGCTGGCCTCACTCTTCCTCCATCTTACTCACTCTTCCTTACTCGGCTCACCTCACTCTTCCTCAATCTTCCTCACTCGGCTCCCCTCACTCTTCCTCAATCTTCCTCACTCGGCTCCCCTCACTCTTCCTCACTTGGCTCCCCTCACTCTTCCTTACTCGGCTTCCCTCACTCTTCCTTACTCGGCTCCCCTCACTCTTCCTTACTTGGCTCCCCTCACTCTTCCTTACTCGGCTCCCCTCACTCTTCCTTACTCGGCTCCCCTCACTCTTCCTTACTCGGCTCCCCTCACTCTTCCTCACTCTTCCTTACTCGGCTCCCCTCACTCTTCCTCACTCTTCCTTACTCGGGTCCCCTCACTCTTCCTTACTCGGCTCCCCTCACTCTTCCTCACTCGGCTCCCCTCACTCTTCCTCACTCGGCTCCCCTCACTCTTCCTCACTCTTCCTTACTTGGCTCCCCTCACTCTTCCTTACTCGGCTCCCCTCACTCTTCCTCACTCTTCCTTACTCGGCTCCCCTCACTCTTCCTTACTCGGCTCCCCTCACTCTTCCTCACTCTTCCTTACTCGGCTCCCCTCACTCTTCCTTACTCGGCTCCCCTCACTCTTCCTCACTCTTCCTTACTCAGCTCCCCTCACTCTTCCTCACTCTTCCTTACTCGGCTCCCCTCACTCTTCCTCACTCTTCCTCACTCGGCTCCCCTCACTCTTCCTTACTCGGCTTCCCTCACTCTTCCTCACTCTTCCTCACTCGGCTCCCCTCACTCTTCCTCACTCTTCCTCACTCGGCTCCCCTCACTCTTCCTCACACTTCCTTACTCGGCTCACCTCACTCTTCCTCACTTGGCTGGCCTCACTCTTCCTTACTTGGCTTGCCTCACTCGGCTCGCCTCACTCTTCCTCACTCTTCCTCACTTGGCTCGCCTCACTCTCGTCGTGTGATAAATGACTCCTGCTGATCTGTGCTCGTGCTGAATCGACGTGTTCGGTTTTCGTCCATTTTCAGGCTCAGAAAACAATATTGAATGCTGCGCCTGCTTCAGACTCGTGCTGCGTGTGTGTGTGTGTGTGTGTGTGTGTGTGTATGGACTGCATTTACCATGAGTTTTACACATCACAATAATCGTGCACGGTTTTAATGATAATTAAATGTGACACTGTAACACTAACCGTCAGTTAGTTTTATCGTGAGACCGGTAACCTTTTCGTCCCTAGCACTGACATTGGAGACTCATTCCATAAACGCTTCATAAACGCCTCCTTACAGAAAACAGGGATTTGTCCCGAGTACACCGCCTCGTGAGTGAAGGAGCTGAAAATCGACCGATCAGAAATGTAAGTGATGAGGACAGACGCCTGCTTATTCAGACTTGAGGATTTGGGTTTTAAGGTGGTTTTGATGTGACTGTAGCTCACTGTAAACATCCTGCATCCTCGGCGTTCCTCCGACCACAGTGCCTCTTTAAATAGCACACACTATTCTCACTCTGCTGAAAAAAAGAAATAGAGAAGCAGAGTTACAGACACCCCTCTAACACTTCTTTAAATTTGACCAAACACAAGCGCTCGGGTGTGACCGCTTCCTCCACGAGATGTTTAAATTCAGCTCAGTGCAGATATTCCTGGAATGTAAAGTGCACTTTACTTTACTTTACTTTACTTATAAAAAGTGCCTCAGAGACAGACAGGAAGTGATTACAGCCTGGTGGTGATGGAGTCTGTCATGAGAAGGTCAGACGTGTGTAGAGTTTTGTGCAGATGTTTACGGTGTGGATTAAAGGAGGTTAAAGGAAGAAAGCGGAAAACATCTGTTACGTGGCATTTCACCTGCCGTCTCTGACTCTTTATCTGTCTCTAATAAAAACTCAATCGGCTCTTCGATGGAAAACCGAGCGATAATTCCACCAGGCTTATCGATAGCTGCTTTTCCTCCTCTTCTGTAACGTGGGTTTAATATATATACATAAATATATTAAATAAATAGATATAAATATAAAGACAAAAGTAATAAAAGCTCAGAGTTCAGGTGAAGAGTTCGGGATTTATTTCCTAAACGATGTTATGAAGTGCTCGTGCTTTTCAGCGTGATTTCACTTCGATCCATAAAAACAAATCACAATCATGTGAACAGGCTCGCACACACACACACACACACACACACACACACACACGGAGTACACAATTTAAGAGGATTGTATAGAATGAAAACTTCACAACACTCTTTATTAACCGTTACACTATGTGTTTATTAGTTTATCACACTGAGCACGGGGTTTAAAACACATCAACTCATCAGTTGTTCTAATAAAGTGTATGTGTGTGAGAGTGTGTGTGTGTGTGTGTGTGTGTGAGTGTGTGAGGTAGAATCACTTATTTTGTGTCTGAAATCAAGTGAAATGGCGACTCTGCACCACATCACTCGTCCTTTCTGATGTTTATTTATTTGTTTGTTTGTTTGTTTATTTATTTCTGGACGTCTTTGTTGGAATTGTTTATGAATTAGAAAAAAACAAAACTTTGTGTTTGTAAAGATTACTTTAAAACAGGAACTTTATCATAATAACTTTAACAAAGTAATAAACAAATATGAAACATTTTTGTGTGTGATGTGTTTGCTTACGCAAACTACTGCTAATGATCCGGTAAAGGGACGGCGGTTGCCGTGGCAACACAACAAGATATTTTGTCTGCGAACGTGTAAATCGGTATATAAACGAATGAGGATGCAAATCGATACTCCGATACCGAAATCGTGTCATTTGGCCTGATTTAAACAGAATACCTGCTGTTTCCGATTTGTATATTCATGCATATTCATAACCCGTGGGGATTTTAATAAGGGTACAGGTGTAATAGATAGCTCCTGAGCCATTTGTTGTCGTTTTCTAGATGACTATAAAGGGTTTAAAAGGAGGATGTGAAGTACACAGACACGGGGGGGAGACAGGAAACGAACGCGTCGCTGCAGAAGAAGTTTTGCATTTGTGGACATCAGAGCTTTCTGCAAAAGTGCATGAAGAAGGAAGCAGACGTCTCAGTGTGTGAATCATAACCAGAGAAAACCCTACTGTCATTTCTATTGTTTTCTTTTTTCCTCAGGACCTCAGGCACTAGCACTGCAACCACCCCGCGCAATCACACCTCCTCACTAACCCCCCTCCCCCCAAAAAAAAGGTCAAACAAGAGCTTTCATCCTCGTCATCCTCGTTCGTCTGAGTGTATGAACCTGTTCCTTATGGCTGTGATTAGGAATATCAGTTTCCGTTCCACCCACACACACACACACACACACACACACACACACATACACTCACACTCACACACATTCACATACTCACACTCTCTCTCTCACACAAACACACACACACACACTATGGATAATTTAGACATGCCAATCAGCCTACACATGTCTTTGGATTGAGGGAGGAAACCGGAGGAACCCCAAAGCATGGAGAGGAACACGTGAACTCCACTTCTCTCTCTTCAAGTTAATAGGGGAAAAAAAACGAATAAATGCAACAATAAAATGCAGCGTGTATTTTGTTCGTGAGAAACTGCTAAGAAGCGTAAACTCCTCCGTCCTGAAGATTTCAGAAAAGTTACAGCTTCACCCTCTGAGTGTTACACAGCACTGACACTGGAGACTCCTTCCGTACATAAGGAGTTAAATAAACTTCTCCTTGCAGAAAAAAAATCGATGTTGGTACAAGTCCATGTGAGTGAGCTGCTGCTATTAGAGAGCATGAATATGAAGCTGTGACCGTTTTGCAGCTCTCAGGAAATGAACTGCTTCTCTATTACTCTCTTCATTATTAATTAACGCTAGCAATTATTAGGGGTCCAAGCACCGGGGAGGAAAAAAGCCCCATACCATAGGCTATAATTCCTCAGAACAGAGAACAGGAACATTGTGATCGGTGTAACACGTCACAGTTCTGGTTTTGCATGAGCAATTGAAAAGTACCTTCCTCTACATACGGTAATGCATGCAAATCTCCGATTAAAGAAAATCTCTTAATCTTTTTTTGAAGTTTGATTTCATTGCTGGTCAAAACTTGTGAAAGGAGAATGATCACAACCACAGAGTCTTCTTAAAGCAGCTGCATGAGGAAACACAGGGGAGAGAGAGAGAGAGAGAGAGAGAGAGATATAGATATAGATATAGATATGGATATGGATATGTGTTGGGTTGGGTTCGGACCCAGGATCAGACCAGTGTTCAGTGCAGACTGGTAGTGAGCCTCAGAGGAGAATAAGATAACCGGACTCCGGTATGAACACAATGCATTCCTTACACGGTCATAAACAATCGCGTGCACCGTAAACATCGCCATACTCACCCATTTATAAACTTTTTTTCCGCCTCGTGATCCTCCCGGAGACCGAGGGCGTGAGAATTTAAACAAAACAAAATTTAAATAATAAATAAAGTTTCAAATAATAATAATAAATCTCCAGCTCAGTGGAGTTGAAGCAGCTCCAAGCCGCAGATGGTGGAGAGAAGGAGAAAAAGATGACGATGAAGAAGAGAAAGAGAAGAAAATAATGTTGCAGTAAAAGACTCAGAGGTGAGACATAATGTCCCCTCGTCGGGCTCGCGCTCCGTTACTTCCCCGCGCTGAGATGAAAGGAGAGCTGCGAGAATGCAGCGGAGAAGCGCTGTGTGATGTGGCTGCTGCTCCGTTACACACACACACACACACACACACACACACACACACACACACACACACACACACACACCGCCCTGTCGGAGCAGCACAACAGCCTGCAGGAGGCGCTGCTGTGGCGTCAAACTCTCGCGAGAATAGGCGACATGGAGACATCTAGAACGCACGTGACCTGATCTCGTTCATGCGGAAGTAGATAGACAGTAGTGTGTGTGTGTGTGTGTGAGAGAGAGAGGAAGCATGCAGGAGGTACAGATTTAAACTCTAAAAAGTCTGGTGCAGGCTTTTACATTCACATCACAATAAAGTTTAAAGGGTTAAAAATAATTTATTTTTTTTTTACGATCATTAAAAAAAATTGTAGGCTAGTGAAAAAGAATAATTTTGCTGATTTGCATTTCTCAACCAAATGGTATGTAGTAGGAGCAGCAGCAGCAACAACAACAACAACAACAACAACAACAACAACAATAATAATAATAATAATAATAATAATAATAATAATAAAAATTGTTATAAGGTGTCTGGTGAAATAGTTTTGTGCTTTGAGCGCCCCCCAGTGTCAGAACAATGTTTTAATGCAAGAATAAAATAATAATTTAGCTAGATCACGTATTCTTAATTATTCTGAGCATTTTACTTTACTAAATTTATTTATTTATTTATGTTTTTATTTATAAAGAAGATAACATACAGTACACTATGCTGTACAATAAGCCTGATTTCAGAACTTTGTAGAGTCTGTTTGATTTTTTTTTACCACTTTTATTTTACTATTTATATTATTTTATGATCACGTGTTTATTTACTTATTTATTCTTTCATAAAGAAGATTTTTTAAAAATTGTAACAGTGTGCATTTATTTATTTGTTTGTTTAAAATAAGATCTAACACATCACAGTTCTGTAGAATAATACTTATTTCAACGTTCTGATTTTTGCTACTTTCTTTTATTAAACACATTTTAGACACAGTACATTGATTGATTGATTGATTGATTGATTGATTGATTGATTGACAGAAAATACACACTCCTCTTCCTGGTCAGTAAACGATCGTGTAGGAATAGTTCTTCAGCTTCTTCCCCACCACTAGACGGCGCTGTTGATCCATTATTGAGAAGTATTTACTACTGAAATGCTTTAACCTCCAATTGGCTCATCATATTTATTGATATTTAATGATGTTTCATATATGAAATGAAAAGGTCACTGAACAAAACAGAGGCGGATTTAATGGGATGTTGTTGGGGGATTGTCTGGTTGAAGAGGCGTCACAGTGTTTAGTCAGGACACCTCGGTGCAGAGGAACATTTAAGAGGACCAGAGTGAAAAAACCCTGAATATTCAAAAGTCTTGATTATGAAACCTGCGCTGGTGCTGAGCCCAGATCAGATAAGTTTAATGAAGACAGGTCAGAACTGGAGCAGGCTTAGGAAAATAATTCCACTCATGCCCATTAAGTATGGGAATAAATCACTAAAGTAGATCAACAGCAGAGCGCTGGAGAGAAGAAGAAGAAGAAAAAGAAGAAGAAGAAGAAGAAGAAGGAAATCTTATATGATTATTTTCCTCCCTCTTCCTTAGAGCTCTAATGGAACTTCCTGGAGGATTTCAGCATGCAGCCCTCAGGCCTGGAGATGACAGGAAAGAAAAAGAGACATGTTTTTCCCTCTTGACTTCCTGGAACACATTCCAGTGAATGTTCACTGAAGAGAAATACCTGTCCTCAAGCAAGAACGCCTTTAACCCATTAATCAGTGTGTCATTGTCTTCAACATCAACCTGTTTTGTGTGTGTGTGTGTGTGTGTGTGTGTGTGTGTGTGTGTGTGTGTGCAGCGATAGGATTACAAATAAATCCGGTTTAAAAAGCGAAGAACCTTTTTCTTAAAAAGCTTCAGTGAAGCATCTTAAAGGGTTCTTTGGTTTCTGCTAAACCTTGAAGGTGCTACAAAAGACTGTTCAACTTCATGAAGTTAAAAACAATGGAAAGAACACTTGAGAACTCAGTGAGAACTCAGTGAGAACTCAGTGAGAAGACCTGAGACTTTTGAGAACAGGATGAGATGAGTGAAGGATATGGGTTAAGGTGCGTTTATATTAATGCGCTTTAATTACTTTGGATCATTTGGAGCCACATTTCCATCAACACGTCCTCCAGCTGTTTGTAAACACCAGCTGCCATGTGGCACTATGACGCAATCCAGAAGGCGTAGTTTACTTTGAATTTCAAAGCCGCTTTCAGAACCGAGAGGCTACAAGCTTCCGGACTACATCTCCCACAATCCCCCGCGCTGTCGGCCGATTGGTGCTGATGTGTGTTTGGAGGATGCGGTAGGGAGGAGGATCATATGCCCGCTGTGCGCATCGCACTTTAGAGAGAGAGAGTGAGAGAGAGAGATGAGAAATGCGCACTGAAGGAGAGTGAGACAGGACACAGGCTCAGATCGAGGAGAAAGAAAAACAGAAGAAAGTCAGAAAGGAATAATTGTCGGGTTTGTTTATTTATTTATTTTCACATATACAATCTCTTTAAAGAGAATCAGATCAAAGGTCGGCTTGTGATTGTGAGAAGGTGAGAAGGTAAGTTCTGGTCATGATCTTGTAAAAAACAAACACTCTGTCTCTTCCACTTTATCTTACACACACACACTGTATTCTGTACACCATATACCTCACTAGCTTAGTCTCCATAATCCAAATTTTAAACCTATAAAAGTTATGTCTTTATTATGTTTACAAAAAAAAAATCAACAATCTATTTGTCGCATGTTAGTCTGTGATCTGTTAGTCCTGAGACCGGAACACGTGTAATCTTTTCCTCACTGTTTACTGTTTATTGTTTACATTTGAGACCTTTTCATAAACAGGAAGTGAGTGAATTCTAGTCTTCGTTATTTATTTCCCAGAAGACCACAGAGTGATCAGTTTGGTCAGTTCCGTGCTGCTGATAAAGCTCATGTCATAAGATTTTGGCTTCATTATAACTGTAAGGAAGTCAGTGAGATTTGTTTATAAAGTACATTTCAGAACAAAACACTACAGTATTATATGTCTACGTCCAAGTCGACAGATCAGACAGATCGGATACCAGGTAGGGTTAATTTAAAAACACTGGCTTCCAGAACCCTACACACAGATCCTTCGACGGTTCTTTGGACGGTTAACGGTTCTACACCGTCTCACGTGAGGTTCCGTGCTGGAAAGTCGCATTTTATAATAAGGAGAATATAACGTGAGGTTCTCAGTTCCATGTGCAGCTCTGTATCGTACCTTCAACACGTCTCTTGTGTGTGCACACGTGTGCAGGTTTTTGTTTATAACCTGTTATTAAGTGTTTATGAACACTAGGAGGCAGCAGGTAAAACAGGGCCACGTGCAAGAGGTTTTCTCCAGGTGAGCTCACCTGCTGCCTACATAACAGTAACAGGCACACGTCTCAAATAACACGGAGGAAAAATACACCAACGCGAGTACAAGTAGCTGAGGAAGTTTTCCTCACGATGGTTGCGTTTAAACGTTAAAACTGCATCATGTCTTATTAAACATTGGGACAAAACGCTACACGGGTACAGGTGTACGCTATTAGGGTATTTAGGGAGCGGTTTGCGACGCAGCCAATGGTGTAGACAGCTCAAGACAACAAAAGGTTGCCAGGTTTTTTCACAACGTGTCTCCTGCGGAATATTCCAGCACAGGTCGATGTTTTGTAGTTGGTGGATTGGGGATTTTGGGATTTTTGTGGAATAAATTGATCTCTTCATGCTTTTCATGATTCTTTACAGTATTTAGGAAAATTTCTACAATAATTTGAGACCCATTTTAGAACCTTGGAAACAATCGAGGTATTTTTATCACCACTCGACTTTGCTTTATGTTTATTTTAAGCAAGCTGAAAGCATTTTAATCAGAACCGTACGGACAACGTTTGTTTATTTGTTGTCGTTTACGTGTTTATTTGTGAATCCACGCACAGTTAATGTTATAAATATAAAATGGTGGTGTTGTACTGTATCTGATGGATGTGAATCTGATTCTTATCTCAGCAGACCCGGTTCCTCTTCCTGTTCTCCTGGGCCTCAGGCCTGAGTCAATCTGTCTGCCATGGTACTGATCCTGGGAAGACGGCTAAACCGGGAGGATCCGGGAGTCCGCGAGTCTCCCGCCGTCAAGCGCAAGGTTCTGGAGATGGACACAAAAACTCTGAGCAGTCACGATGTGTTCGACTTCTCCTCAGGCCCGAGCCATGCCGAGAGCATCCTCCAGATGTTCAACGAGTTCCGTGACGGCCGGCTCTTCACGGACGTGGTGATCAGTGTGGAGGGTCGTGAGTTCCCGTGTCACCGCGCCGTGCTGTCGGCGTGCAGCAGCTACTTCCGTGCCATGTTCTGTAATGACCATCGCGAGAGCCGCGCCATGCTGGTGGAGATCAACGGCATCCGTGCGGATGCGATGGACACCTTCCTGCAGTATGTGTACACGGGCCGAGCGCGCATCACCACAGACAACGTGCAGTTCCTATTCGAGACGTCTAGCTTGTTCCAGATTGGGACGCTGCGTGACGCCTGCGCCAAGTTCCTCGAGGACCAGCTGGACCCGTGTAACTGCCTGGGGATCCAGAGATTCGCCGACGCCCACTCGCTCAAGCAGCTCGCTAACCGGTGCCGTACCTACGCCCTGCAGAGCTTCGGCGACGTGGCACAGCACGAGGAGTTCCTGGACCTGCGCCGTGATGAGCTCGAGGAGTACATCTCCAGCGATGAGCTCGTCATTGGTAAAGAGGAGACTGTGTTCGAGGCCGTCATGCGCTGGGTCTACCACGACACCGAGCACCGCCGTGCCGTCCTGCGTGACCTCATGACACACGTCCGCCTGCCGCTGCTGCACCCAAACTACTTTGTGCAGACCGTCGAAGGCGATCAGCTCATCCAGAACGCCCCAGAGTGCTACCAGCTGCTGCACGAGGCACGGCGATACCACGTACTCGGCAATGAGATGATGTCACCTCGGACACGCCCACGCAGGTAAGCGTTCCTCAGTAAGACCGAAGATCGTAGCTTCCAATCAGATTCTACTCACCTGTTCTGAAATTTTGCAGGGTTTCCACATAGAACTGCTCAGGGTTTCTCCAGAGGGATATAAAATTAAATTCTAATGATAATAATTTTAATGGATTTGGATTCAGGTGTTAGAAATAAACAGAAGTATGCAGCAATATTAGCACATCCTGAATTAGCAACATTAGTACACCTAGCTAGTACACCTAGCCACCTAAACACAGCAATGCTCTAAAAGCTAGCCGTTTCTAGCAAGCTAACGTTAAGCTATTATATCATGTGAGTGAGTTAGCAACTTAAAGCCAGCTTATATAGCATAAAGCAGTAGCTAAGTAGTGTCTTGAGGAAGCTAGCTAGCATTTGGCTAGCTATAATATTATGTAATTTAAACTATTAGCCAGGTTTGTTGGGAAATTAGCCAACTTTAGGCTAACTGTGATGCAGTTAAATCCATTAGCAAAAGTTGTTAGCAAGCTAGTGTAGAGAATAAATTAGCATTTGTACATGGAAGACTGCAGATCATGTGATTATTATTTTTTTCTATCCTGTTCCTTCGGGGATTTAGTTTTTATCCGTCATGACATTTGGGGTTGAAACAAGTCAAAGCAATCAAGCAGGTACACAGTGTTGTGATTTTCCAAACCGGATCTTGTTTAACGCCTCGGGTCTCGTCCTCTTTTTCTTTTTAGCTTTACGCAGAGACGAGGTGTTTGACTGCAGGATTGTAACAGGAAGTGGAGAAACACAAACACTCCATTAAGCTCTGTGAAAGCCACCTAATGACAGGTTTTCATGAGACACAAGTCGCTTCTGAATGCCGGCGTTTCTTTGTGTTAATCTGAGGCTCATCAGCATGACCTGCTCATGCCGCTCCTCTCCGCTGTCCCTGTTCCAGTCTTTGTGTTTAGTACCTCATGTGGAACCGAATCAAAGAGCAGATTTGTTGGTTTAATCTTTATCACCTCAGCGGCTGTTCCCTGTGGCGTGCGACGGTTTGTCGGTTATTCCTGATCTTCTGCTTTTACTTAGTCAGCATTTTAATCAGACACAAAGAAGAAAGAAATATAGCTAGTAGCATTATATTTTTATAAAGAAAGGATCTTTGGTATAAGTTCACAGAGACAGGATCAAACATGAAGAGAACATCTGGAAAGACAGAATAAGTCTCGTCAGGCCTCCAATTCTTGTTAAGTGTATTTAGGAGGAATTCCAGCATCAGTTTCAGGATTTTTTTTTTTTTTTTAAGGGGAAGCGGATCCCAGATCAGAGATTTTTACCTGACAATCAACTTGTGTACTATATTATTATTTTTAATGTAAATTTGAGCTTCTGTTAGATTTGGGTTGGAAATGTTTCTGTTGACGTCTGAATTACAGATCCAATACTGATCCAATACTGATCTGATACTGGTCTGATACTGATAGAATACAGAGCCAGTGCAGATCCAATTTTGATCCAAAGCTTTACCAATACTGATCAAGTACTGATCTAATACTGGTCCAATAATGATCCACTATAGCTCTGACACTCATCCAATACAGATACAAAATGAATTTGATTCAGATCTGATTCTGATCTGATACTGATCTGATATTTATCGGTTAGCGATGCAATACTAGAGATCCACTAATGCTAGAATACAGTTCCAAATCGTATCTGAGACTAATCCCATTAAGATCCATTACTAATCTGATTCAGATCTAATCCTGATCCGACACTGATTAGAAACAGATTTGATTGCAATCTGATACATACCTTTCCAAACCTGATCTGATACAGATCCAATTCTGAAACGATACTTATCTGATTCCAATACAGTTTCTACACAGATCCAATACATTTCCAAAACTGATCTGAGACAGCTCCGATATTTATCCAGTACTGATCGGAAACAGATTCCATTCTGATCCGATACTTGCTCAATACCGTGTGAGTGTGATCTCGGTCCCGCGGATCCTTTTTAACAGCGTTTCTAACATCATGGACTAGTGTAATAATCGTAACTGTAAGCAGTACACGGCGGTGATTTGAGACACAGCTTTAGAAACGTGTTGATGTGTGATGTGTGACATGTGTACACCTCACACACTCATAAACCCCACAAAACACACTCCTGCTGATGTGCGTCTGTATGTTAAAGGCCACGTGCTTCACTGCTGAACTTTGGAATTGGTCTGAATGCGATTCGACAAAACGACCTATCATTATTTCTGTGTGTGTGTGTGTGTGTGTGTCATGAGCTCATTGTTTAATTCTGTGGAATGGTTGTGGAGGTGGGGGTGTAGTTCTGTAATCACCTTAACTGCCATGATAAAGTCACGCAACGGTGTGTAACAGTTATAAAATGCAGCTCGCTTGAGGACAAAAGTGTGTTTGTGCTTCTAAAAGATGATGTAGTGATAATAAAAAGAATGTTGAGTTCGAGGGAAAGGGTTAACGTTGTGTTCAGCAGGGTGTCAGTTTGCAACAGGCTGCTTCACTCCCTCTGCCTCCAGGCAGATCGCAGACGAACGTTTCCTTATTTACTTTACGTAATAACATGGAAATAATCCGTATTTCGCTCTAGCAGCACGAGCCGCTCGGCGTATTTTTCTCACTGCTCTTGTGTCCTTCCTCAAGACCCGAGCGCTCGGCTGTTTTTGAGGGAAAGAGGAGGAGCGAGGCAGGAACTCGGACACAATGTTTTTCAGGCAGAGAGCCACCGTGCGCTGTGAGACCTCAGCCCTATTCTTAGCTCAGGGCCGAGAGCGAAGGAGAAAAAACAGCCAAACAAACAGGTTCTGTTAATGAGTTACAGCAGAGGGCACTGACGCTCACAGTTCCACACGAGTGCGCGTGCGCATGTGTGTGTGTGTAAAAGGTCACTGTGTGATAATGAAAAAATATCAGAAATGTTTGGACATTTTCTGGTAAATAAATAAACTATTGACTCTGCAGTAGGCCTGTGGGATTATTTCGCTTCACAAAGTAAAAAGAAAAATCCTGCGTTTATGTGAATTTTGTAACAAAATTCCAAACTGAATATGAACAAATTTGTTTCCTAAATCATTTACAGGAGCGTTGAGTTTACGCAGGAAATGTTGTGTTCATGTAAATTCTGTTAGTTGGGAAGGAAAAAAAAGAGCTTGTATTCTAAAGTAAATGTCCATTTATGCAAATTTATTGTTTAATTGAAAATTTCTGCTCATGACATTTTTTTAGTATTTCCATCCATCTAACTAACTAACTAACTAACTAACTAAATAAATAAATACGTACATAAATAAAACTAGCAGCTACCTGCTTTTAGGTTTTAGGCCAATTTTAAATTAGCACCTATAAAAATCTCGCTGGAAACACCAGAAGTTGAATGATAAATGCAAATGCAAATGCAAATAATAATAATAATAATAACAACAACAACAATAATGATAACAATGATTATAATAATAATACTAGTAGTAATGATAATACTGATAATAAATAGTAATAATAGTAATAATAATAATAATAATAATAATGGTAATAATAATAATAATTATACTCCTGATAATAAATAATAATAATAATAATAATAGTAATAATAATAATAATAATAATAATTATTATTATTATTATAATAATCGTAACAATAATAATAATAGCAGGTTTTTGTTGACCTGAATTTATGCAAATTATAAATTAGCATCTATAAAAATCTGGAAACAGCTGACAGTTAAAAAAAGTCATTTTTATTTTTTTTTAGAGGAGACATGCAGTTTAAAACAAATCAGAATGTGATAAAATTAGCATCTTGCGTTTCCAGTATTATGATACGCTGTATTTATAACCTAACATTATTTTATCCATTATTGAATAAAAACACCAGGCCTAACATATGTTTGTTATTTGTTGAGTCTGATGCGGATGCTGTGAGCATGCAGCATGCTGGCGTTACCGTACGTTCACTACATCGCTCGGCGTGGTGTTACGCAGTGTTAGACGTAATCGCTGTTTGTTTTGTCTGGAGCTTTCATGTTTGCGTAATCTTGTCTCACGCGCTTCAGACACAACGTCTAACACATAATTATTAGTGTTTACTGTAGAGACAGACGCATGCCTTTAAAATAATAGTTCCTGTTTGTAACATGAGAGTGAAATGCGGCGCTGTTTGGTGGTTTGCTGTTCCGCAGGTCCACGGGTTTCTCGGAGGTCATCGTGGTGGTCGGTGGCTGCGAGCGAGTCGGAGGTTTCAACCTCCCGTACACCGAGTGCTACGACCCTGTCACAGGGGAGTGGAAATCACTGGCCAAACTTCCCGAGTTCACCAAGTCTGAGTACGCGGTGTGCGCCCTCCGGAACGACATCCTGGTCTCAGGTCAGTGTGTGAGTGTGTGTGTGTGTGTGTGTGTGCGTGTGTGTGTAGTGATATCTGCCCTCTTCCACATACATGAGCTCACAGATGCCTGTGATTGGTTAGTGTCACTATGATTGACAGAGAGTGAGAGTATGTCCCTCCCACCCAGGGAGAACATACAATCTGCTTGTTCTCCTCGGTGGATGATTAATTTAGCGTGTTAGCTGATTTAAAGAAGCGCATGCACATGAGTTGCTAATCATATAAAGTTCAGTATAGCAAGCTCCGCCCACAATAGTTTCTGGTTTATATTGAAGTAACGATCTTGGATTGTTAGATTTTGAATATAGAAGATTTCTGGAGGAAGTAAAATGGTGGAAAGATGTCTGAAGTTCCTGAAAAGGTTCCTGCAGTGGAAGTGCGGCCCGATGTGCCGGCAGGATTACG
>NC_030438.2:9255000-9267500 GCF_001660625.3 Ictalurus punctatus | reverse complement strand
ACTGAAACTGAAGGCTACATCCATGAGTAGATGTTCAGAGCTGTTTATCGTTTAAATAATCGATCTAACCGGACACACCTAAAGATCAGATGGTCTGATACAAAATGCGCTGTGTTCTATGTCGTTTAAAACTCCTACATATAAACACCAGGAAATAAAAGCTGAAATTCTAAACTCTCTTCTCATTACAATCTCAAACCCAAACGTCTTCACCCCACAAGAGAAAAACTACTCAAATGACTTGTTAGGATGAACGTTGGCTCCTTCTCCTCGCACAGTGATGGATTGATTGTGTCACAACCATGTTTAAAATCTGTCACAAAGATCCAGAACTCGTGCTGTTGTGACAGTTTGTTTTTCTGCTCCAGGAGGGGCCGGTTTTCAGAAAAAGCTCAGGACAACCTTTAAGAGAACCAGGCGTGTTTTTGCACAAGTGAGTGAACAAACAAAGGCAACTTGTGCAATAACAGATCACAGCACGGTATAGCTTACATCCAGCTCCGCTAGACAATACGGCCTTTTCTCCACAGATGGACTAATATTTCATTTTGTTTGCGTTCTCGTCCCTGACGCACCCCAGCCTGCTCTGATTTTACTCAAATATCAGGTTCTTGGATACACTTAGCTCACTTAAAACGTTTTAAGCAACCTCAGTAAAGGAAGCACCACCCTGTGGTTTTAAACATGCCTTCTTCTTCTGAAGGATATTTTACTGTTGATCCTGGAATAAAAGGAATTCTACAGACTTTATGGAAATGTCAGAAACCCAAAGCTTTCATGTTTTAAACTCCTGTCTGTAAACTGGAGTTTCCCCTTCTTCCCATCTACATAAAACCCGTGCAGGACGACTCGCTGGTGTTTCTGTCGCTCATGTCTGCCTGCGCGAGTGTAAACACACAGGTGTTCATCGAGCATGTCGTTTGTTTTGATCCTCGTGTGAGCCTCGCCATGTTCCAACATGTTCAAGTTCAAGCGCCGCCTCCGGCGCGACCAGTTTTCGGTTATATTCCGTTACACTCGACCTGTTTACTGCGTCATGCACCAGGTGGAGGACATTACAGAATGTTTTTAGCTTCAGGTGTGTTTTGACTCGGGTTCATGTACAGGAAAGGGACAGGTCTGAGAGTGTTTACGGTTCGAAGAACTGCCTGGAACAAATTCATGAAAATCTGGAACATTCCTGTTGTTTCATAACTGGAGGAGGAGCTTAGCGGTGTGCAGGCTGTTTATCAAATAAAGGGGTGGGTCCTAAACAGGAAGTAGGGGACCAATCACAATCCAGAATCGTCCAGTGTCTGTGTTTGAGTTTCTATTCCTGTGGTGCTGATTCCAGCTGAAATTTTCCTCACTTGAAGAGGCTGCTGCTGCTGTTGTTGTTGTTGTTGGTTTACAGTATGTCTCGTTCTACCTCACGGACCTGCACGGTTTCTGCTGCTGGTTCTTACATCATCGTTGGCTCACAAATGATGAGTCAGGAATTATGATGGAGACCGGTTCATTTCTGGTATATTTCACTGCATACGTTTAACGCTCGGGTTGAAAAGAGAACATGCAGAGAACTCTATTTGAATCTGCGTGTGTGTGTGTGTGCAGGTGTATGCGGTGGGCGGTTACGACGGTCAGTCACGTCTCAGTAGTGTCGAGTGTTACGACTCTTTCTCCAACCGCTGGACGGAGGTGGCCCCCATGAAGGAGGCGGTGAGCTCCCCGGCGGTGGCCGGCTGCGTCAACAAGCTCTACGTCATTGGAGGAGGCCCTGATGACAACACCTGCTCTGATAAGGTGAGGCTGAGCGGCCGAACCCTCCCGCCGAACACATCCTGTCAATCACAACGCCTATATTTATCCTGCAGAATAAACACGCGACGCATGGGCAGGGCTCAGCGACGGCACATTGTGTTTAGGAATTATTATTAAGTCAACAGCATGAGTCATCGTTCCACCACATGCGCCCGTCAGTAACGAGTTCTCCATCAAACTGAAATAACAGATTTTAATCCAGCGTTTGTCCAAGACTTATACAGAACAAAAAACCCTTTCACTGTCAAGTAGTGCGGAGCGATATATCGATATAATATCGATATCGTGGTAAATGATTACACGATACACTTTTCCGAGATATCATTGCTACAGTGATGTATTATTATTTTTTTTTACCTTTTTAATCTGAATGGATGCTGTAGATTTGAGATTTGGTAGCTAAATTATATATTGTGATACGCATCGTGTCTCGTCGATATTTTGTCTCATATCGCCCAGCCCGATGTTTACAGTAGGTGTCAATTATCCCTTTCAGCGCATTCCCGAGTGCACCCATGTGCATTTGTTATTATTACTGAAATGTCATTTCCTGGTTCCTGTTCATGATGTTTTGCACCCTTAGGAGGTTCTTTGATTTGTTTCAAACACAACGTCTCCATTCGAATCTTTTTGAGAGCTCTTAACTATTTTTTCCGTGTGTGTGCTTGAGCGTTTGAGTAATTGATATCTGATCTTGAATGAGTCATTCTTTTGAACTGATTCTTTTTAATGAATCGGTTAAATGAGTTGATGAGATTGAGCTTTGTGTGGCGTGTGTGCGATGTTAGTGCTGCAGGTTGAAGAATTATAATATGATTTTAAACATTTAACAGTTTAATCCCCCTCCTTTAAAAAAAAAAAAAAGGCTCCGTTCTTCTGTCCTAACTAACTAATACAGTCGACCGACTCACTGGACCGAATGTGGTTCTTGTCGGCCATGTTCGACTAGAGGAACTGAAACCTGAAGACCTGCCAGTGAATGATTCACGCTTATTAACGATAAGGGTGTGATTGATGATTAATAGAAGAGAACTGGCATAGCTACATCGGGGTAAAAAACGTTTCGAGGTGTCAGCGAGTTGTTCCGAATGTGTGTCAGCGCTGTAAACGTGTTGAGAGATGAAATAGCTAAATGTTTACCTGCTGGAGTGTTTGTTAGAAAAGCAGTCTCCCTGCTTAAAGCCACAGGAGAGATTTGGTTCCTGTGGTTGTTCCTGAGTCGGTTCCTGTGTCAGTTCCTCCCCCCTATCCTTGTTCTGCCATTACAGCCCTCTCAGAGCAGTACATCAGTATTGCCTCAGTCCTGCCCCCTCATGGTGTTAGAGTGTAAAAGCAGTGTGACCTGGATCTGTCACAGCTCAGACGTTCTCCAGGTGTCTGTATGGAGCAGAGAACTCTCTGTCTCACATCGCTGTGAGGACGCTGACCACACAGCCAGACTGATACACACACACACACACACACACACACACACACACACACACACACACACACAGACACCCTCACACACACATACATTCACTTTTTAATTAATGTATATATTTTTTATGTTTGCTATTTCCCTCTGTTTAATAAGGTGTCTGTCTGTCTTTCTGTACCTCTGTATTCATTTATCTGTCTACAGGTGTCACTCTCAATCTATCTGTATACATGTATATATGTCTGGATTTCTGCCTTTTTGTCTGCCTGTCTGTCTGTGTGCCTGTCTATCTGACTGCTTTTATGTTTATTTACCTGTCCATCTGCCTGTCTGTCTCTCTATCTACCTGTCTGACTGTCTTTCTGTCTATTTGTTTATCTGCTTATTTGTCTGTCAGTGTATCTAACAGTCTACCTTTTTATCTACCTGTATATCTCTCTGGTTATCTGTCTGCATGAATATTTATCTATTTATGTATTTGTCTGTCTGTCTTTCTGTCTCTCTAATCTACCTGTATAACTGTCTGTCTGTCTGATTGTCTCTCTATTCTACTTGTCCATTTGCCTGTCTGTCTCTCTAATCTACCTGTATAATTGTCTGTTTCACTAATCTATCTGTATAAATGTCTGTCTGGTTCTGAGTAATATTATATAGAACCTGAGAACACATGCTGTGCCATGCAGAATACAGGTTCTCAGTAGAACCCTTCTAGAAAAGCTGAACCGTATAAGGAACCTTTGAGGAACCCGTTTCTCATTGTGTCTCCGTGTTGTCTAGATGTAGACGTCTGTAGTGGATCAGTTCACAGGTCATTAATAAAACTAATCAAGCGTTAAGTGTTTGGAATTCCGAACAGCTCGTGTTCAAGGTGTGATGTCACACTGTTTCTGAGTGCTGATTGGTTAAAAGGAGGAAGTTCAGTGTAATTATATGTGTGTGTCTTTATCAGTGTATATTGTATTAATAAAGTTTTGTGACATTCCTGCTGTTAAACAGATGATGTCGGGAAGATGTCGCTTGTCGTTGTGTTAAATTGAGATTTTAAGGCTGTAGTGTGATGCGTGACGTCTCTCAGGTCCAGTGTTATGACCCAGAGTCAGACTCCTGGTTGCTAAGGGCCAACATCCCCATCGCTAAGCGCTGCATCACCGCCGTGTCCCTCAACAACCTCATCTACGTGTCGGGCGGTTTGACGAAATCCATCTACTGCTACGACCCCACCGAGGACTACTGGATGCACGTGGTGCACACCTTCAGCAAACAGGTACCTGCTTCAGCCTTGTTTAACAGCTAGACTTACTCCTGGTAGATCGTTTTCCTCCCAAAATGACACTTGTTTCCAGCTCATATTCACCTTTTAGGTTATAGATATATTACCGCTTTTCTCTGTATAATTTATGGTAATATATTAATGTGTGTATTTATTAAATTAAAACCTACGTGGTGTAATGAACACACACGCAGGCCATGAAATGCTCTGAAATTATTAACAAAAATCTGACTGACTAACAGGCTTCATGGATCAAAATAACGTGTCTCATCTGTTTTGTGTGTAAACTAGTGGGCGGAGCTTATGCAAATAAATTCATTTATCACCTGAAAGCCTGAAAATCACTTCAGGGAAATGTAACTGATGATAATAAATAAATGAGACTACTGAACATGTAATTCATTTGTTTATGAATTAGAATAAATGAATAAATAAAATAAATGTTAATTCATTAATCATTAATTTTTACCAATTTAAATAAATGAATACATGCTTGTCGTAGAGCTGAGCGGAGATGGAAGCATGATCAGTTAACTGTGCCCTTCCAGATTTTTAAAGATTGTTTGCTTAAGTTTCAGAGTGCAGCAAAGTCAGCTAGGTCTAGGTATTTCTCTGACTTAATTGCTACACACTGTCATAGACCAAAGATCTTATTCACCACGATAAATTCAAATTATTAATCCGAGTTGCCAATTCCATGGGGAACCCTCGGCTGAACTTTATGAGAAGTTTTTTAAAAAATTTTTGCTGATAAAGTAATTACTATTCGTTCTTCCTTCACTTTGCACTTATCAGACCTGTCCCCAAATTCACTGGCTTTACCGGTTTCATTTGATCAATTTGAACACGTTTCTCTAAAGGAACTGTGTGATCTGGTTAACCAGATGAAAATATTATCCACGCCACTTGATGTTGTTCCCGCTGTGCTTATGAAAGCAACCTTTTCTGAAATTGGCCCCAGTATCCAAGTGTTGATCAATTCTTCTTTGGATGCAGGGGTGGTCCCAAATTGTTTTAAGCATGCTATTGTTCAACCTTTGCTTAAGAAACAGGGTTTGGATGAAGGTAGCCTTAATAATTATCGGCCTGTCTCTAAGCTACCGTTTCTGTCAAAGCTGCTAGAGAAAGTAGTACAATCTCAATTGCTCCTGTTTTTAAACTCAGCTATGTTATTTGAACCTTTACAATCTGGGTTCACTGCTTTTCATAGCACTGAGTCTGCTTTGTTAAAAGTGTCCAATGACATTTTACTAAAAGTGGATGCTGGTAAAAATACTGTGTTGATGCTACTAGATCTTACAGCCGCCTTTGACACTGTAGACCATTACATACTTCTCTGGCACTTAGAGCATCTGTTTGGTATCAAGGGCACCGCCCTAAAATGGCTCAGCTCATATCTTAAGGACAGGTCTTTCTCGGTAGCGTTGGGTAATCTCTGCTCTTCTTCTAGTCCTATTATTAGTGATGTTCCTCAAGGCTCCATTTTGGGCCCACTTCTTTTTAATTTATATATGCGGCCGTTGGGGAATATTATTAGGGCTCACAATGTCTCTTTTCATTTATATGCTGATGATACCCAGTTGTACATTCCTTTGAAAGCTGGTGACTCCATTTAGCCATTGTTGGACTGTCTGGATGACATTAAAAAATGGTTGACAAATAATTTCCTCCGACTTAATGAAGACAAAACTGAAATAATTGTTTTTGGCCCCCTGAGATTGAGAGATGGTGTCAATAACGAGCTCCATAAACACTTTCCCTCAATTTCTTCCCAGGTTCGGAACCTTGGCTTCATTCTGGACTCAGAATTATGTTTAACCAAGCAGATAAATTTGGTCATTAAGACTAGTTTTTATCAACTATGGATTATTTCAAAACTCAAAACATTTTTGTCTTTCCAGGATTTGGAGAAGGTTATTCTTGCTTTTATTACTTCTCGCTTAGATTACTGTAATCCATTATACTTGGGTCTTCCTCAGTCATCTCTGGCTCGTCTTCAGATGGTTCAGAATGCAGCTGCAAGGCTGTTGACCAGGGCAAAGAAGTTTGATCGTGTCACCCCAATTTTAACATCGCTTCACTGGCCCCCAGTCCGTTTTAGGATTCAGCTCAAGATTCTGATGTTTGTTTTTAAAACTCTTAATAATCAATCTCCTTCGTATCTTGTGGATCTCCTTAATCCACATTCATCAAACAGATGTCTAAAATCTTCTGATACGTTTCTATTGCATGTCCCTCGTTCCCGGTTAAAATAAAGGGGGATAGAGCTTTTGCTGTTGCTGCCCTCCGGACATCCGCCTTGCACCTTCTGTTACTACTTTTAAAAATAGGCTTAAAACATATCTCTTCTACCAGGCTTTTTGATCAATTTTTAATTGTTTAAACAAATTTTTTATTGATTTTTTCTATTGTCTATTGTCTGCTTTTATTTGGTCTAATTCTGTTTCTGTTTTACTTTCTGTACTCTGTTCAGCACTTCGGTCTGTGTTGCTGTGTGAAACGTGCTATACAAATAGATTTTACTTGCTTACCTACTTACTTACTGATTCATTTGAATCAGTTAATGTTTTCGTAACTGAAGAGTTGAAGAGCAGGTCATATGTTTATGAAAGTTGCAAATTTTCTGACATTTCAATAATAAAAAAAACGATGCTGATAATATATTTGATAATAACACTTAAACACCTCATTTACATATTTTACATGATTCTGCCCCCTAATTTGCATAAAACGGTCAGTTTATTGTAAGCACAACCAGACTGAGGAATTTGCTGTGTGATTTTAGAGAATATAATCACTTCTGTGTGTGTGTGTGTGTGTGTGTGTGTATGTGTGTGTGCGTGTGTGTGTGTGTGCGTGTGTGTGTGTCTATGTGTGTGTGTGTGTGTGTGTGTGTGTGTCTGTGTGTCTCTGTGTGTGTGTGTGTGTGTGTGTGTGTGTGTGTGTGTGTGTGTGTGTAGGAGAGCTGCGGGATGTCGGTGTGTAATGGGAAGATCTTCATCCTGGGCGGTCGCAGTGAGAGCGGCGAGGCGTCGGACACTATCCTGTGCTACGACCCGGCTACAGGGATCATCACAGGTGTAGCGGCGATGCCACGCCCCATCTCCTACCACGGCTGTGTGACCATCCACCGCTACAACGAGAAGTTCTACCACACATGACCCTCAACATACATGCTTAGTTCTTTCCTCCTCACACACACACACACACACACAGGCCTCTGCAGAGTGGATATCACCTGAGCTGTGTGTGTGTATATTTACACTGTAATCTTGTAATAAAAGGGTGAAAGTCGCTCACAGGAAACTAATAACAGTTGTAATGGTTATAATTCTGTAAATGCACTTACAGTAAAATCCTCATGTTAAGAATCATTTTAGAAATTTATATTTAAATTTAATAATGATTTAATTCTATTTCATTCCCTGTTGGCGAAACAAAATTAGACATGAAGCAATATTGTTTAAATATCATTAAATATTTTAATTTTAAGGTGTTTAAGGCAACAGCTAAACAAATAAATAAATACATTTTATTTTATTATATTATTTACCTATTTTCCTGATACTGTTATTAGTTTTCTCCTGGCGTTGTTACCATTCTTTCAGTACATTAACGCTGGCAGGTCCCTCCATCCACCCTGTGACCTTTGACCCCTTGCTTTTTTTTTTTTTTGCTTTCATCTTTTTGAATACGTTACTCTCCTAGTTTTTATTGTCACTGTTGTTATTTTATTCAGGTGTTTGTGTTAATGTTGTGCATGTGTGTGTGTGTGCGTGTGTGTGTGTGTGTGTGTGTGTGTGTGTGTGTGTGTGTGTGTGTGTGTGTGTTCAGGAAATAATTTAAGAATTTTAAAGTTAAGGTGAGTTTATTTGTATGCAGACGTGGACTCATCTTTGTGTTTATTCCTGATTCATATCTAACCAGTACGAGTGTTCTTCTTCTTCTTCTTCTTCTTCTTCTTTTTCTTTCCCTTTTTTTTATTATTCATGTTTTGTGAAAATCTTTTTTTTATGTTTAATATAATCTTGCTGTGCTGTCTGTATTTTCAAGGCTTCTTTTCTTTTTTCTTTTTCTTTTCTTTTCTCTAAGCCCTAAAACAACATTTACAGTCGTCTGTATTTTTTGTTGTAAATATAAATTAAATCCTTTATTTTTACCATATCAATATTTTTTTTATAATCACACCAACAATTTATTACTGTAATTAAAAGGAAAAAAAATTATTGAAAGATGTAGCAACCACAAACTGAACGACAGTGTGCGTGTGTGCGTGTGTGTGTGTGTGTGTGTGTGTGTGTGTGTGTGTGTGTATTTTCGTGTGTGTTTGTGTGTAACTGAGTTTTATGTTTTTTTTCATCCAGGGAAGTTTTCACTGCTCGCCGTATCTGTGATGTGGATTATATGAGTTCGTATAGTTGAGAGCAAAAGTTTGCACACCCTTAGGTCGAAATAATCAGGAATGAGGATTAATAATGAGGAATTTGAATTAAATGATTTTTTAGTGTTCCTTAGTCATCATAAAATGGTGAAATAGTGTGATAGTGTGAAATAGTTAATATATTAATAGTAAAAAAAAATCTAAATTATATCAATTAGAAAATGTATATACTCTCACCTTCTTTTTATTTTGGTGATTATATATAATTCTCAAATAACTGTAATATGACTCTTTTCCTTCATAGCGTCCTCTGACAAGACCGAAATCCAGAGAAAAACTTGTTTTATGCATTTTTTTCTTTGCATTGTTGTGTTGTTGGAGACCGGATAACCCGGCATTTGATTCTTCATCTCTCGGGATTATTTGCAGATTATTTCTGTTTTCACAGAACAGGCAAAAAAAAAAAAAAAAAAAATTTTTGAAAAAATTAGTATTTTTTTAAAACCAATAAGGATACAAACTTTTGCACTGGACGGTGTATTAACTCTCATCCACTAATGTACACAACATTTAATAAAGCGTTTTAATCAGTCAACTGGTTTAATCCTGAAATGTAAACGCTCCAGGAGACGTTAGTGCTGACTTTACTGCTTTTATTATTAGAGATGATTATGGGTTTCGTTTTAGTTTTTATTTTGAGGAATTTTGGGAGAAAACTGTCAGTGATTTATGAGTGTTAATGTAACTGTCACACTGTGGGGTCATTTAAAAAGTGCCATAATTAATAATGTGTTTATTTTGTATGTTCACGGGCGGTGAATAACAACACGTAAAAAAAAAATAATAATAAGAGGAATCCTCCACTCGAGTCACGAAATTTCGCCTTGCTGTTTTCAGCCTGATGTGGTGAATATGAGGGACAGAGAGTGTTAGTGAGTGTTGGAGAGTCTTTGCGAGTGTTTGAGAGTATTTGTGAGTGTTTGCGAGTGTTTGTGAGTGTTTGAGAGTCTTTGCGAGTGATAAGAGTATTTGTGAGTGTTTGCGAGTGTTTGAGATTCTTTGCGAGTGTTTGCGAGTGTTTGCGAGTGTTTGAGAGTCTTTGCGAATGATAAGAGTATTTGTGTGTTTGCGAGTCTTTGCGAGTGATGAGAGTATTTGTGAGTCTTTGCGAGTGTTTGAGAGTATTTGCGAGTGTTTGAAAGTGTTTTAGAGTTTTTGCGAGTGTTTGAGAGTCTTTGCGAGTGTTTGAGAGTCTTTGCGAGTGTTTGAGAGTGTTTGCGAGTGTTTGTGAGTGTTTGAGAGTCTTTGCGAGTGATAAGAGTATTTGTGAGTCTTTGCGAGTGTATGAGAGTATTTGCGAGTTTTTGTGAGTGTTTTAGAGTTTTTGCGAGTGTTTGAGAGTCTTTGTGAGTGATGAGAGTATTTGTGAGTGTGAGTGTTTGCGAGAGTTTGTGAGTGTTTGCGAGTGTTTGAGAGTTTTTGCGAGTGTTTGAGAGTCTTTGCGAGTGTTTGAGAGCTTTTGCGAGTGTTTGAGAGTCTTTGCGTGTGTTTAAGAGTTTTTGCGAGTGTTTATTTATATCCTGTCTGTATAAATGCATCACTCATCTGTTTTCTTTATTTCCAGAGTGATTGACGTGTGTACAGTGAAAATGTTCTGAACCTGCCTTAATAAAGTTCTTTTCCATGTGGGTTTGTAAAGCGTCGTCCCCAAACACGCTTCATTTCCTGTTCAATGTTTTGCGTTAGTGTGCACACTATTGTAAAATACAATAATAATAATAATTATAACAACAAGAACAACACTAGTACTAGTAGTAATAATAACAGTCAATAGTCAAATAAAGGGGAAAAAACAGTATTAAACGGTATTACATAAATATTAGCTATAAAAAAACACTCATTTGCAGATATTTAGAAGCAGTAAACATAAACAATGAAGGAAAAATGATTAATAGAAATGTAAAAGTCTGTTTATTTATTTAAATACAGGAAGATAAATAAATATTTAGACACTTTAATTTTTGTTATTTAATGAACTTCTGGTGTGTTTATTCACCATGTTTATGCACATCACAACTTTTGATTTTGTACTTACTAAAAATGAGCAATGTATTGATAAATATAAACGAATATATGTTTAAAGCATGGTGGTGGGAGCATCATGATATGGAGCTGCTTCTTAGGGGCAGTGAGTGATGTACCGGGACCCATTAGAGGAGTATTTAGGTTTGAACAAGACAGATAGCCTTAGGGTTAGGGTTAAAGTTAGGGTTAAGGTCAGGTTTAGGGTTAGGTAAGGGTAAGGTTAGGTTGGGGTTATGGTTAGGATTAAGGTCAGGGTTAGGTTTGGGGCTAGGGTTAAGGTTAGGGTTAGGTTAGGTTATGGTTAGGGTTAGGTTGGGTTGGGGTTAGGGTTAGGATTAAGGTCAGGGTTAGGTTATGGTAAGGTTAGGTTAGGGTTGGGTTGGGGTTATGGTTGGGTTTATGGTTAATGGTGTTTACTTCCTTTACTTACAAACTAATCCTGAGTAAATCCAGGACACACTGAAAGTTGCGGGGAGTGTCTCTCTGTCTGTATCTCTGTCTCTCTGTCTGTATCTCTGTCTGTAATCCTCACCGTGTTTTTCTCTTTAACCTCTTACACCTTTATAATCTGTAAATAATCTTCAATAATCCTCTGTGTGTGTGTGTGTGTGTGTGTGTGTGTGTGTGTGTGTGTGTGTGTGTGTGTGCGCGTGTGTGTGTGTGTGTTTGCACGTGTGTGTGTGTGTGTGTGTGTGTGTGTGCGCGTGTGTGTGTGTGTGTGTTTGCACGTGTGTGTGTGTGTGTGTGTGTGTGTGTGTGTGTGTGTGTGTGTGTATGTTAATAAATATTAACTGCATTAATGGGTCCTGTTTAAGATGGAAGGTTGTTGCTGTCTTTAGGAAGAACCAATAAAGGTTCTATATAGAACGCTACAGCAGGTGCTTCCAAATCAGACAGGGTTCTAAGATACAAATCTTAAGATCTTAAAAGCCCTTAAAGAACCCGTTTATATCTCTCAAAGTGTTCAAATCCGCAGCAGAGGATTTGAGGTGTTTTTCCTATTCTGACCAGCGGGTGTCAGTATTAAACAATATATTTTGGGGAATTTGATGCTCAGATGCGTTGCAGGTGTTTTTGCTGCAGGTCTTGATGGACAGATCCGGTGTTTTCTTTCAAATAAAGCAGAAACAAAGGAAGATTATGAGAGAGATTATTTATTATCATTTCTATTACAGCAGCACAGGTCTGTCAACCTGAGCGATGTTCTTCAGTCGGTGAAGAACAGAACGAGAGAAAAGGAAAAAGGCTTGGAAACTGATTTGCAAGAAAAATAATGACGTCATGCTCTTCAGTTTAGTGGACTTTTATTTCCCCCCTCAGATGCGTGCCACCGTTGGTGTTTTTTTTTTCTATGAAAGACAAATATTTTGTCACCAATGATTTTCAATCCAGAATAAAATATGTAATAAAGAAAATCACATAAATTATTTATTTAAAATAAATAATAAATATAAATTCAATGCCGTTTCCCAATTGTGTGTTCATGGAGATGAACAGAAAAATTTCATTAAAAGATATCAAAATGTAAGTCTGATTGTGTGTGT
>NC_030438.2:9170000-9247500 GCF_001660625.3 Ictalurus punctatus | reverse complement strand
AGTTTTGACACCCCTAAAGTGCATTTAAAATGAATGCACTCATGCAGGTAACCTTCCACTTTTCCAAATTCATTTTATTTATATATTTTTTATTTTTCAAAAATTGCTCCCAGCCTCCAGAACCTCTGTTACCTTTCAGTGAATACGAGGTTATACAACTTCAACATCTCTTTATTATCTATTATTATCAGTACAATCACGAAGTTATTAAGAGATGATTGTTGATCCTCACGGATCAGGTCAGAGATATAAAATATAACAAAAAGTAACAAAATAAATAAATAAATAAATAAATAAATAAATAAATAATGATAGGATTATAGAAAATCAGGACCAAAAATAAATACATGCTTTAGTGGGAACTCTAACGCTATCGCCGCCCTTCAAAGAAAACTCCACCCTGACCAATTGGCATATTAATATATATATTGATATTTTATCTTTAACAGCATCCAGGATTGATTATACAATGAAAAGTTATGTGTGTGTTTTCAAGTTTAAACCTCTTTCACTGACATGCTGGTAAACAGTTTCCTACAGTAGCTACAGTACTGAAAAAGAGTGATGCAGAGGCGCTTTAGTGATTTATTCTGATCCCTGTACTCTCTGCTCAAACACATCAGCTTCCAAAGCATCAACCTTCACACCAACACCACCTCTAACACCCTCACCTTCATCACCTCCTACAACCTTCACACCAACACCACCTCTAACACCCTCACCTTCATCACCTCCTACAACCTTCACACCAACACCACCTCTAACACCCTCACCTTCATCACCTCCTACAACCTTCACACCAACACCACCTCTAACACCCTCACCTTCATCACCTCCTACAACCTTTACACCAACACCACCTCTAACACCCTCACCTTCATCACCTCCTACAACCTTCACACCAACACCACCGCTAACACTCTCTCCTTCATCACCTCCTACAACCTTCACACCAACACCACCTCTAACACCCTCACCTTCATCACCTCCTACAACCTTCACACCAACACCACCGCTAACACCCTCACCTTCATCACCTCCTACAACCTTCACACCAACACCACCTCTAACACCCTCACCTTCATCACCTCCGACAACCTTCACACCAACACCACCTCTAACACCCTCACCTTCATCACCTCCTACAACCTTCACACCAACACCACCGCTAACACCCTCACCTTCATCACCTCCTACAACCTTCACACCAACACCACCTCTAACACTCTCTCCTTCATCACCTCCTACAACCTTCACACCAACACCACCGCTAACACTCTCTCCTTCATCACCTCCTACAACCTTCACACCAACACCACCTCTAACACCCTCACCTTCATCACCTCCTACAACCTTCACACCAACACCACCGCTAACACCCTCACCTTCATCACCTCCTACAACCTTCACACCAACACCACCTCTAACACCCTCACCTTCATCACCTCCTACAACCTTCACACCAACACCACCACTAACACTCTCTCCTTCATCACCTCCTACAACCTTCACACCAACACCACCTCTAACACCCTCACCTTCATCACCTCCTACAACCTTCACACCAACACCACCTCTAACACCCTCACCTTCATCACCTCCTACAACCTTCACACCAACACCACCGCTAACACCCTCACCTTCATCACCTCCTACAACCTTCACACCAACACCACCTCTAACACCCTCACCTTCATCACCTCCTACAACCTTCACACCAACACCACCTCTAACACCCTCACCTTCATCACCTCCTACAACCTTCACACCAACACCACCTCTAACACCCTCACCTTCATCACCTCCTACAACCTTCACACCAACACCACCTCTAACACCCTCACCTTCATCACCTCCTACAACCTTCACACCAACACCACCTCTAACACCCTCACCTTCATCACCTCCTACAACCTTTACACCAACACCACCTCTAACACCCTCACCTTCATCACCTCCTACAACCTTCACACCAACACCACCGCTAACACTCTCTCCTTCATCACCTCCTACAACCTTCACACCAACACCACCTCTAACACCCTCACCTTCATCACCTCCTACAACCTTCACACCAACACCACCGCTAACACCCTCACCTTCATCACCTCCTACAACCTTCACACCAACACCACCTCTAACACCCTCACCTTCATCACCTCCGACAACCTTCACACCAACACCACCTCTAACACCCTCACCTTCATCACCTCCTACAACCTTCACACCAACACCACCGCTAACACCCTCACCTTCATCACCTCCTACAACCTTCACACCAACACCACCTCTAACACTCTCTCCTTCATCACCTCCTACAACCTTCACACCAACACCACCGCTAACACTCTCTCCTTCATCACCTCCTACAACCTTCACACCAACACCACCTCTAACACCCTCACCTTCATCACCTCCTACAACCTTCACACCAACACCACCGCTAACACCCTCACCTTCATCACCTCCTACAACCTTCACACCAACACCACCTCTAACACCCTCACCTTCATCACCTCCTACAACCTTCACACCAACACCACCACTAACACTCTCTCCTTCATCACCTCCTACAACCTTCACACCAACACCACCTCTAACACCCTCACCTTCATCACCTCCTACAACCTTCACACCAACACCACCTCTAACACCCTCACCTTCATCACCTCCTACAACCTTCACACCAACACCACCGCTAACACCCTCACCTTCATCACCTCCTACAACCTTCACACCAACACCACCTCTAACACCCTCACCTTCATCACCTCCTACAACCTTCACACCAACACCACCTCTAACACCCTCACCTTCATCACCTCCTACAACCTTCACACCAACACCACCTCTAACACCCTCACCTTCATCACCTCCTACAACCTTCACACCAACACCACCTCTAACACCCTCACCTTCATCACCTCCTACAACCTTCACACCAACACCACCTCTAACACCCTCACCTTCATCACCTCCTACAACCTTCACACCAACACCACCGCTAACACCCTCACCTTCATCACCTCCTACAACCTTCACACCAACACCACCTCTAACACCCTCACCTTCATCACCTCCTACAACCTTCACACCAACACCACCTCTAACACCCTCACCTTCATCACCTCCTACAACCTTTACACCAACACCACCTCTAACACCCTCACCTTCATCACCTCCTACAACCTTCACACCAACACCACCGCTAACACTCTCTCCTTCATCACCTCCTACAACCTTCACACCAACACCACCTCTAACACCCTCACCTTCATCACCTCCTACAACCTTCACACCAACACCACCTCTAACACCCTCACCTTCATCACCTCCTACAACCTTCACACCAACACCACCTCTAACACCCTCACCTTCATCACCTCCGACAACCTTCACACCAACACCACCTCTAACACCCTCACCTTCATCACCTCCTACAACCTTCACACCAACACCACCGCTAACACCCTCACCTTCATCACCTCCTACAACCTTCACACCAACACCACCTCTAACACTCTCTCCTTCATCACCTCCTACAACCTTCACACCAACACCACCGCTAACACTCTCTCCTTCATCACCTCCTACAACCTTCACACCAACACCACCGCTAACACTCTCTCCTTCATCACCTCCTACAACCTTCACACCAACACCACCTCTAACACCCTCACCTTCATCACCTCCTACAACCTTCACACCAACACCACCGCTAACACCCTCACCTTCATCACCTCCTACAACCTTCACACCAACACCACCTCTAACACCCTCACCTTCATCACCTCCTACAACCTTCACACCAACACCACCGCTAACACTCTCTCCTTCATCACCTCCTACAACCTTCACACCAACACCACCTCTAACACCCTCACCTTCATCACCTCCTACAACCTTCACACCAACACCACCTCTAACACCCTCACCTTCATCACCTCCTACAACCTTCACACCAACACCACCGCTAACACCCTCACCTTCATCACCTCCTACAACCTTCACACCAACACCACCTCTAACACCCTCACCTTCATCACCTCCTACAACCTTCACACCAACACCACCTCTAACACCCTCACCTTCATCACCTCCTACAACCTTCACACCAACACCACCTCTAACACCCTCACCTTCATCACCTCCTACAACCTTCACACCAACACCACCTCTAACACCCTCACCTTCATCACCTCCTACAACCTTCACACCAACACCACCTCTAACACCCTCACCTTCATCACCTCCTACAACCTTCACACCAACACCACCGCTAACACCCTCACCTTCATCACCTCCTACAACCTTCACACCAACACCACCTCTAACACCCTCACCTTCATCACCTCCTACAACCTTCACACCAACACCACCGCTAACACTCTCTCCTTCATCACCTCCTACAACCTTCACACCAACACCACCTCTAACACCCTCACCTTCATCACCTCCTACAACCTTCACACCAACACCACCGCTAACACTCTCTCCTTCATCACCTCCTACAACCTTCACACCAACACCACCTCTAACACCCTCACCTTCATCACCTCCTACAACCTTCACACCAACACCACCTCTAACACCCTCACCTTCATCACCTCCTACAACCTTCACACCAACACCACCTCTAACACCCTCACCTTCATCACCTCCTACAACCGATGTCTCCACTGCATCTCCACTACGTGTCTCATTAAAGTTAAAGCTGAAAAGTGAGTGAGAAAAGAGTTTTGGATTTAGGAGCAAAATGTTACTGTTTGAGAAAAGTGTCTCCTTTTAAACTAGCGACAACAACAACAACAACAGTTACAGTAACACTAACAACAATGACAATAATAACAACAATAATAAAAAATAACAGCAGCAAGAATAACAACAACAACGATAAAAATAATAACAATAAAAACAACAACAATAACAATAAAAGTGACAACAACAGCAATAAAAACAACAACAATAACAACAACAGTAACAATAATAACACTCCCTGTGACATCAGAGAGACTCAGAATTGTTGAGGGTTTTTTTGTTACTTCTCACAGAAAAGGAGATAAAACCGTTCCAAATGTTTCAGGCTGGAATTCAACTTTTAGGGTAAAATTTAAATCCAACTTTTATGACTTTTATTTTGTGATGAGTATTGATTAGTATTTGATGAGAGTAATCACACACACACACACACACACACACACACACACACACACACACACACACACACACTCTGAAAAGAGTATCTAGGTCACGCTGATATCGATGGGTGAGTGGGCGGCTTTGGAAGAAGAGAGCAAGAGGAGGAAGAATGAAGAAGGAGGGATAATCAAGTTATAAATAGAGATGTGGAGAAACAGAGGAGACGAGGAGGAAGAGGAAGAGGAGGAGGAGGAGGAGGAACGTGGGTGATCTGGAGACATGTTTGTTGTTTGGGTGTTGTAGGCAAGTCTCCAATTATCTGCAGCATGAAAAGAAGACACTCGTCACCATCACACTGTTTCTAAACCCAGAGAGATCACAGTATATGCGTGTGTGTGTGTGTGTGTGTGTGTGTGTCTATGTGCACCCGAGTGTGTGTGTGTATTATCTCAGCATATAAACAGCATGCTGTTTATAAATTGTGTATCAGCGTTGTGTTCCTCGTCACACTGTACGAGATCCTGATCAGCTCTGTTGTGAATTGTGTAACAGACTGTGTGATAGCGTGTGTCTCCACGTCAGATTATACCATGAAGATCCTCTAACGACAGACCTGCAGTTAATTACAGAACATTACTGCGTACGCCGCTGTTTACGTCTTTGATCGAGTGATCCTGAAATCAGCTGGTGCAGAAAACGGCTTCGCACAAACACACACGTTCTTCACAGTGAGCTGGAGGTAATGAGGAGATGTTTCTGTGCATTAGCACGCTTGCGTTATGTTTCTCCGTCACCGCTACCGTATCTGGAGCCACGCCCTGAGATTCGATCGTCCTATTGGTGGGTTTTAGACGATCGTCATTGCAGCAGTGCTCGCACTCTGACTTTAATCTCAGATTTCTCACACTCACACACACTTTGTTGTCAGTCGCAGTGGCACTAAATTGGTCATGTTATGAGCTCTAACACACTGATCTCAATTCAGCATTAAAGAATTCTTTTACCGTGTGAGACGGCTGAAAATTGTTCAGCATAAAGCCGACTAAAGTGTCAGAGAATGAGAAATGGAGCCAAACTTAGAGAGAGGAAAAGAGTTGGAATGCTAAGAATGTAGGTGGCGGCTTTGTGACTTTGTGTGTTTGTGTGTTTGTGTGTTTGTGCGTTTGAGCATTTTAAAGTTTGCTGACACTTTAAGTAAGACGTGAACTTAACAGACACCCTACTAAACCACCCACAAGAGCAGAGAGCCACCCACATACTGTACACACACACACACACACACACACACACACACACACACACACACACACACACACACACACACACACTGTTTGTAGCAGAATCGTACAGGTTGCTGTAGGCGGTTTTTGGATCAGCTCAGAAACAGATGCTGGAGGCTCTTTGTATTAGAGCGAGCAGTGTTGTAGGCACGGCCTGATTCACACACACACACACACACACACACACACTGACCATGTAACACACACTTCAGTATTTATTAGCATGTTCATATTTAAAATCCTGGTTGATTTTATGCCCCTGACTCATCAGTGTGTTTGCTGTTTCTTTGTGACAGCGGGATGTGTAAATATTGGTGTATAATCAGCAGTATGTGTGTGTGTGTGTGTGTGTGTGTGTGTGTGTGTGTGTGTGTGTGTGTGAGAGAGAGAGAGAGAGAGAGAGAGAGAGGAACAGCCAGAGCTGAAGGTCACCTCTGTATTTTATTTTGCAGGTGTGGACTGAAGCCTGGTGGATAAATGCAGCAGAAGAATCGCTATCGAGTCACACCTCACCCCCTGCATCCGCTCCGCCTTCATTACACCTCATTTAATTACCCAGAAACCATTGCACTGGTACACAGACTGCTACGCTCAAGTGCATAAGTATTGGCACATCCTTTAGTCAAATCCTTCAGTGTGAGAACGTACTACTAATTCTGGTGACACACAGCATTCTCAAAAGAACTTCTTGTTCTGTTTGAGTTTTTCTCAGCTCCAGGGTTCCTCCAGTAGCTGAACTCGTGACTCAGAATCACCTCTGGATGTTAATTAGATGTTAATAAGTGTGTGTGTATGTGTGTGTGTGTATGTGGGTGTGCATGGTGTGTCCCGTTCAGGGTGTTTTCCCATGTCGTGGCCTGTTTTCCCAGGATAGACTCCGGATCCACCGCCACTCCGAGCAGGATAAAGTGCTGACTTACTAAAAGATAAATGAAGAAATATTTTAAATAAATAGAAATGAATTATTCTCGAAATAAATATGTTTAAAAATCAGAGCGATGTCAACACAAAGCATACGGCGGCTGTTTGATCTCCAGACGCTAGCTAATGAGAATAGAAATACAAAACTATTCGACTAATTAAACTCGAACAGTGGCACTTTATGTCAGCATCTTTTTAAAAAAACTTTATAATAACAGCAAAGACTTTATAAAACAAATCAGTATAAAATGCTTGCCGGGACAAAATGAATGCTTTGTGACCGTCATTTTGCAGTAAAAAAAAAAAAGAACAAATAATACGATTTAAGGAAAACATCTTTATGTAAAAATAAATAAATTAATAAATAAACAGGGGGCCAATATTTATGTAGCTGAGCTTACAGATAACACGCTTCACCCAGGTCATGTGACTGACGGCTGTCTGTAAATCCATCCAACACTTGAGCAGGACTCTGATACAGATCACACCGACCATGGACACGAGGGTGCGGGGCTCGTCGGCCAGTTGCCATGGCGACTCACATCCAGGGAGGTGGGGGTTGCCATGGAAACCGCAGATGCCTGAATGAGCCTGTTGTAACTGGCAAGGAATCTCAGTGCTGGACGCTTCTTCGGGCTGAAATATTTTAAATAAATGCTAAACAGCATACAAGCGGTGCTTTGCACAAGTGTTTCATGGCCTGTATTTGCATATTGACACATATTGATTGGCTCTGATGTATTATGATGCAATAATAATAAGATAGTCTGCTTATTTAAAAAAATGCAAAGTATTGGATTAAATCCAATTCATCAGTATATCATATATCAGATATATACTGACACATATCCGATATATCAGTATATCGGATATGTGTGTATATATATATATATATATATATATATATATATATATATATATATATGTATACACACATATCCGATACCATGCCCAGTTACTCATATTCATATGAAACGCTCCAGTGCTGTAATCCTAGCGTAATTTCTGCGCTAATAAAAAGACGACACAACACTGTACACACTGTGAGAATATCGAGAGGAGGTGCTACAGAGTGTCTCTACAATACACACGATAAAACATCTTAAATGTACCAAGCATAGGGATCATCATCGCTAGGAGAAAACGCTGGCTAAGAGAGAAAAACGTCTTGCTAGTTTGGCAGAAACAACAGTACGCTGTTCTTGATGTTCGACGAGGGATTCAGACGCAATGAAAACAAACACGCACTTTACTTACAGCTGTACACGAGCACATTTCCCCAGAGTGTAACATAACAAAACCTGCTCTCCACGCCATCCATGCTAACTAATGCAGCTAGCTAACACACTTCCTTTACAATCAGCTCGCTCACGTTATAAAGGAGTCTAGCAGAGTGAGTGCATGAACACACACCTGCGCACTTTTCATGGCAGCTGTTTAAACTGGAAAAATGTAAACAGAACTAAATAAAACGTCCCATGACGTCACTGACGGTTTAATACGACGCATCAGTACCAAAAAACAGGTATCGGTACCAATAAGTACCAATAAACAGGTACTCATACTCAGTGTGAAAAAATAGTGTTTATGCTTCTGTAAAAGAGAAAGCTGATCACACTGTCGTCTCAGTTCTCTTTATATCTGACTGCTTTTTCTCCTGATTAACATGAATAGGTATTGGAGAGAGAGAGAGAGAGAGAGAGAGAGAGAGAGAGAGAGAGAGAGAGAGGGGGGGGGGGTGGGGGGGTGGGGGGGTTTGTACATCTGACCCAATTAAATCTCTAAGCATCAGACAGCACAGAGCACACACTGCCGTGAGATAATCCCACCACTCGTTAGCGCTAGTGTGTGTGTGTGTGTGTGTGTGTACACAGTAGATGTGTGAGACACAGTGGCATGTGCTCTCGCTTCACGTGGCCATGTTTCTGCTGCAATCGAAGAGTCTGGCCTACAGTGTTGCCTAGCAACCAGCCAAGATATCATCCGACCTAAAGTGGGAATTGTTGGAAATCTTTTTATTTATTTATTTTTTAAAGAACTGAAGCATCTGTCACTACAAGAGCAGGAAGGTGAAGGGGATTATCAGTTCAGTGACCGGGTTTTCACTCAGTCATGCTGTGACGGGGCTCTGAGAGTTTCATAAGTATTCACCCCCCCCCTTAAACTTACACGTTTTTGTGTTGTTCCAATCTGAAACTGAAATTCCCAACATGTTTTATTCCTCTTTTACCACAGCAATCTTCCAACGATGACTATTTATTTAATTGTTCATTCAATTAAAACATACTTTTTATCCATTTATAGTTACACTTTATGTTTCGGAATGTCTGTGAAACAGGTTAGTTCCTGTTCTCATTTGCATTATAGCAGTTATAAACAGTTCCCTCAGTGTGGGAGGGTACACACCGTGTGGAGCGCCATCCATCACAGAGCACCGTGTACACACTCGCTCACACACACCATGATGATGATGATGATGAAGATGATGATGAAGATGATGAGGATGATGAAGATGAAGATTATGATGATGAAGAAGATGATGATGAAGAAGAAGACAATGATGATGATGAAGAAGAATATGATGATGAAGATTATGATGATGATGATGATGAAGAAGATTATGAAGATTAAGATTATGATGACGATGAAGATGATGATGAAGGTGAAGATTATAATGATGATGATGAAGATTATGAAGATGAAGATTATGATGATGATGATGAAGATGATGAAGATGAAGATTATGATGATGATGATGATGATGAAGATGAAGATGAAGATTATAATGATGATGATGAAGATGATGATGAAGATGATGAAGATGAAGATTATGATGAATATGATGAAGATGATGATGATGATGATGATGATGATGAAGATGAAGATGATAATGATGATGAAGAAGGTGATGATGACGAAGAAGATGATGATGATGAAGATGATGAAGATGAAGATTATAATGATGATGATGATGATGATGATGAAGATGATTATGATGATGATGAAGGTGATGATGATGAAGATTATGATGAAGATGATGATGATGTTGATGATGAAGATGATGATTATTATGATGATGAAGATGATGATGAAGATGATTATGATGATGATGATGTTGATGATGAAGATGAAGGTTATAATAATGATGAAGATGAAGATTATAATGATGATGAAGAAGATGATGATGAAGATGATTATGATGATGATGAAGGTGATGATGAAGATGAAGATTATGATGATGATGATGAAGATGATGAAGATGAAGATTATAATGATGATGATGATGATGATGAAGATGATTATGATGATGATGAAGGTGATGATGATGAAGATTATGATGAAGATGATGATGATGTTGATGATGAAGATGAAGATTATAATGATGATGAAGATGATGATGAAGATGATTATGATGATGATGATGTTGATGATGAAGATGAAGATTATAATGATGATGAAGATGAAGATTATAATGATGATGAAGAAGATGATGATGAAGATGATTATGATGATGATGAAGGTGATGATGAAGATGAAGATGATGATGATGATGATGATGATGATGATGATGATGTTGATGATGAAGATGAAGATTATAATGATGATGAAGAAGATGATGATGAAGATGATTATGATGATGATGAAGGTGATGATGATGATGAAGATGAAGAAGATGAAGATGATGATGAAGATGATGAAGATGAAGATTATGATGATGATGAAGATGATGATGATGATGAAGATGAAGATGAAGATGAGGATGGTAATGATGATGAAGAAGATGATGATGAAGATGATGAAGATGAAGATTTTGATGATGATGTAGGTGATGATGATGATGATGAAGCTGATGAAGGTAATGATCAGTTGACTTTTGGTTGATTAAAAAAAAGCCAGAGATTTCATTATAATTCTAATAATAAACAGTGTGTGTGTGTGTGTGTGTGTTGGAGGGAGGGGGAGGGGGTGTTATTAGCTTTAATAAATACTCTTATAATTTGAGTCGAACATAAGATGTTTTTATTCCTCTCCACAGTGTGAACGATTAGTGTGTCTGTGTGTGTGTGTGTGTGTGTGTGTGTGTGTGTGTGTGTGTGTATGTGTGTGTGTATGGAGAATCGATTCTGATCCTCATCTGTCATTAAGTCAATTCGATCCGCCAGTGCAGCTGTCGCTCTCCAGTTCTCTTCCTATCAACTCATCTCAACAACTCTCACTCAGAGTCATCAACAGCTGTCTCTCTGCCTCTCTGTCTCTCTCCCTGTCTGCCTCTCTGTCTCTCTCCCTGTCTGTCTCTCTGCCTCTCTGTCTGTCTCTCTGCCTCTCTGCCTCTCTGTCTGTCTCTCTGTCTCTCTGTCTGTCTGCCTCTCTGTCTCTCTGTCTTTCTGCCTGTTTCACTGCCTCTCTGTCTGTCTGTCTGCCTTTCTATCTGTCTGTCTCTCTGTCTGTCTCTCTGCCCCTCTGTCTGTCTCTCTGTCTGGTGTATGAAATAGCTAAAGGTTTTTATGTTCCACAGAGGGTTCTGTTCCAAATAGGGTTCTTTAAAGTTTTAGAGGATAATTAAGGGTTCTTCCAAAACAAGTATTCTATGAAGTCCATTAGATAATTTAGGGTCTGTTGCTTTGGAAAATGGTTCTGTAAGGGTTTACTGGATAATGTAGGGTTCTTTGCTAACAGCAAGGGTTCTGTAAGGGTTTACTGGATAATGTAGGGTTCTTTGCTTTAAAAAAGGGTTCTAGGTGGATTCCCTTTCTGACGGAAAACACTCTGTTGTGGGGTTCTGCGTAGAATTATTACGGGTTCTCCGAAGATAGAACCGAAATCACAGTTAATTTCTTTCCCTTCTCATTTAAAACCATTAAAGCCACATTTATGAAAAGGATCCTTTTGAGTCTCTTTCCGTATTTCAGCTTTAATTCCCAAACGATCCGCGGCTGCAGGAAGAGATTCCGGTTTACACGCTGAGAGGAAAAACGCTGCATGAGGACGGTGAAGTAATTACATCTGACAGAAGGACCATCTCCATTTCTCATTTATTCTGAAGGGCTCACATACGTCTGTTAGCACACACACACACACACACACACACACACACACATACACACACACACGTCTCTTTCCTTGTCCCTTTTCTCACTAGTTTCTGTCATCTTGCTTTGTTTTAATGAGATTTAGTGGATAATGGGCCACTGGCTCCTGCTCATTGATCCAGACAAGCACATCTCCTGCCATTTCATAGAACAAAGGCCTGGCACATTGATTGCAGTGAGCGAGACCCTGATGAGACACACACACACACACACACACACACACACACACACACACACACACACACACACACACCCACACACACACACACACAAAGATAAACTGTGTCTTTTTTCCACAGTGTTCAGAGGACACCAGAGTCTTTCGGCATGTCCTTTTCTGCACGCTTTCAGTCTCAATTAAAGCAAAAATCGACTTTGGAACATGTTATAAAGCACAAAGTCATTTTATTGATGCCTTCTTACACATATACACATATAATTCAGTTAAAACACACACTGGTATAATTTCTATATCGATAAATATGTCAAATCCAGTAAATCCAGCAGCACTGAAACATTCACAGCTATACAGCCCTGGTCCATCTGAAATATTATTATTATTTTATATAACATTTCACATAAGTATGAGTCATTTTAGGGTATTTGATGAACACATTTTTCAGGATGAAATGTCTGTGAACCGAGTGCAACAGCGCCACCACAGGTCGTAATAAAAACACAGCATGGTGTGAAGAAGCAAGAGGATGTGATGCTGGGGCTGATTTCTTTCTCACCCAGACTGTAGAGTCATGTAACTAATTAGTGACACTCGTTATAGTCAGGTGATTCCGTGGAGTGACACGCCCCTAAAGATCTGATCTCCTTTCACGCTGGTATTTTAAACACGTAACACATCGTCAGCAGTGAGACGGCGCATGTGAAACTCAGTGGCAGGAGTAACGAACTCCAGCAGTGAGGTGGATTCCTTCCTCTGTCGACAATTTTATGTTTATTTAAATAAATAAATAAACAAACAAATAAATAAATGTATTAGGAAGAGAAACTAAAAGTAGACAGATTAACTTACAACTTACAAATTAGAGTTTAGTGTAGTTTTCTTTTTTAATTAAATAATTACAGCATTTTTTTTGTTCATTTGATGTTCAGATACAGTATTAGAGTAACGAGTCACCACCAGCGTTTTCGGTTTTCAGGTCTTTGAGACTTCAGGGTTCTGCATGAGGACTGATTTTTAAAAACTAATAATATTGAAGCATTCACTGTTCAAGTCAAGTCAAATTCTTTTATTTAGAAAGCACGTTTAAAGACAACAGTAGTTGATCCAAAAACAAGTGTTAAGAGAAGGTTTTAAAGCAGCTGTAGATAGAGCGGACCTCACGTGAAAGGCGAGACTGTTCTGGAGCTCGATCACGCCTTATGTTAATCCCTGTTAAAAATCTCACTGCTGCTTTTTACACAAGCTGCAGGAGATAGATGAAGGCCAGCACACAGAGAATTACAGTAGTGATGTAATAAGAGCGTGAATCACAGTTTCCAGGTCTTTCATAGAGAGAAACTGACACCTCACAATGGCTTTGATGCTTTTGATGGATCAAATCAGTCTAAAAGTGGACAAAAAATATTGTTATTGTGTGTCATCATTTGCTTCATTTATTCAATACAAGCACACAAACCAAACTGTGTGTGTGTGTGTGTGTGTGTGAGAGAGAGAGAGAGTTTGTCTGATGTCTCCTTACACTCGCATCCCTGAAACAGCTAAGAGATACAAGTCGATGTGGATTCAGCGCTGACCAGAATAGAAGCGAGTGTGTTTGTGTGCCAGATCTGATCTACAGACTCGCTTTCTCACATCGAGAAAACAACAACAACACACACACACACACACACGATGTAGTTATGATGTCATCCTTTACACTGTACTGTGTGACTCACTCGAGGTGTGATGTAGGCGGCTCTGTGCCATCACAGCTGTCCAAAAATTCCTAAAAGAAATAAAGAAACATATTAAAAATAATTTCACACAACTAAGGATTCCAAATGCATTGTTATTATTATTATTATTATTATTATTATTATTATTATTATTATTATTAATAATAATAATAATAATAACAACAATAATGATAATAATAATAATAATAATAATATTTATTTATCACAGATTTGTGTTTTCATTGATTCAACTTGTGTTGAATTTCATCTCCAAATCTTACAAACATTACGCCATGAAAACATTCAGTACTTCAGTTTTATTCTTGACTTATTGTTCCTTTTCCTTCGCGGTTCCATATCAGCGATGACAGAAGAACAGAAGTGCAGATTCCTCTCCTCTCCTCTCTCCTCGTCGAGTTCTCTCCGGCTCGGATGGGAGCGAGGTTGCCATGCCGACTGGTTTCTATGGAAACTGGATGACAGCACGTGCTTCGAGAAAAAAGTGTCTGAATCTCTAAGAACAGATAGAACTGATACATGGATGGCGTTTAAAAGAAATATTTCTGTCCTTATAACGGGATTTTCGTGACTCTAATATTTGAGTGCACACTCTCTGATCATTTACAGACTTCCTGGATCTGATTAAAAAAACTAACAAAGCCCAAACTGGTGCATATTGATTGAAATATGTCAATATAAAACTATTTTATATAGCGAGAACATGAAAGCTTTCACCAAAAGAAGCCTTTAGGAACAGTTTTTTAATATTCGATCACAGAGAGACAGAGAGACGTTAGATAATCCCATTACTCCACGTTACATCATCTTTAAACAGTGAGGAAGCGACTGATCATTAATAAATAACTTCCACTCCTGCTCCGTTCTCTCCTCATATCCGCTCTGTGCTCTCGGCTTTTATAACCGCAGTGTGATTAAAGACATGCAGAAACAACGCAGAAGAACAGGTCCTGCATGAGAGCTCAGAAGTTTGCATCCCCGCTGGGGTTGAGAACAGAAATGTAAAAGGTATCTCGGAAGTTTGGAGGTTTTAGTTGGTTTATTTGAATGTTTCTTGACTTAAGTAAATAAACATGCTGACTTTTTTTTACTTAACTGACTTATTTTACACCTGAAATTGTTTGAGTCAAACCATCAGTGGGAATCAGGAAAAAACTCTTATATACTCGCCAAGAATGAGGAAATACAGATCTGCATCAAAGATGGAGAATGAAATTAAAATATATCCGAGAGAGAGAGAGAGAGAGAGAGAGAGAGAGAGAGAGAGAGAGAGAGAATTTCTTTGTAAGTGTTCAGTAAGTAACAGGCAATAAATTAGTGTTTTAAAAAAAATCACGGGTGCAATTTTACAGCTATACAGCTGTTTTTACTCCTTTACTGCGAAAGAGTTGCACAAATGAGAGACTGCTGGGGGGGGGGGGGGGGGATAACAACGAGAACAGAATTAGTCACAGTTCTGAATTTACAGAAAATCTAAACAAAACAAGAAGAAAGTAAGCTATGTATATGAGTTATCTGTTTAAAATACCAGGCTAGCTAGCAAACTATTAGCCAACTAGCTATGCTAACATTAGACAGTGTTGCCAGCTTTACCTCCATTTTAAACACTTAATAATGGAAGAAGAATGAAATAATCGGAGAAATGAAAAACAGAAAAATTAAATTAGCCAAACAAGTTTCGTAGCTGATTCAGGTAAATAGTTTAGCAGCTAGTTTTAAAGTTAATGGTAATTTTTATTTGATAATTTTTTTGTTTTTTTCTTTTTTACTGTTGAACTCTAATCAGTCTGTACAGGGTTTTTTTTGTGACTGTTGCAGCCGAAAAAAGTGTGATTTTGCTGCAGCATTTTAAATAATTTGCGTTGCAATTTGCAGAGGTTTTTTTTGTGTATTTTTTTGTGTGTGTGTGGAAAACAACTCGCATCGGTGAAATTGTAATCGTAGGAATAGTTTTGCGCGCTCTTTCCCAGTGATGTTTGTTGGTAAATGAGATCTTTTAGCTGTACTCTGCGCTCCAGAATAAACCAGGAAGTGATCTGTGAAGCAACAGAACCTGAAATAGCAAATCTGCTAATCTGGCTAGGCTAATATCACGCTGTACAGCCGGATGTTACCGAGTGATGTGAGTCATGTGGTTTAACACTAGCTCACGTCTCACACACACAGGGGAAAGAGTCGAGCTGGAAACACACACACACACACACACACACGCACGCACACACACACACAGAGGTTTATAACGAGCTCAGTAATGAATAAATCACTGTGTGTAATGCTGTTATGGGAATCTAATAATCGATGGGGGTGTTGAGGAAATATTTTCATACAAGAGCACATCTTGAAGTGTTTTATTCCTCTTATACCACTGCAGTGATTCCAGCTATTTATTTAGTAATACTTTTTGTCCATTTGTAGATACATTTAATGTTGAAACAAGTTAGTTCCTGTTCTCACTTACATTATAGCAGCTATAATTCATTATTTAATTAACTATTAGTAAGATAATATATAAAACACCAGACTGCAGACTATTAAGGAATAGAGCGCTTTTTTATCGTATTCCACACAGCACATAATTAAGGTCCCTAAAGAACCTTGCTGTAAATTGTCAACAGTATATTCGTCAAAGCGAAGCGTGCGAAATGATGGGGAGTGTTCCTCAGGACGGGTTCAGATCTGTACACAAAGAGGCAATGTGGAAATCACGGCTCTTAAAGGTCACCGAATTGCTTCAAGACACAATGATATCTGATTTGTGGAGATGTCGGAGATGAAAATGTCACCAGAACTTCATTCGTGGTTTGATAGCAGGAGCCACAAAGAACCGAGAACAAAGAGACGAGGAGATGAGTTCGGACCTTCAGCTCAGACTGCCGAGGCTACGGAGGAGAAAAACACACAAATATCACAGCGGTGCTCAATAATAAAATGTTTGCTGTTTTCATTCGGGAGTACCGTGGGATTTGAACATGGAAGGTTCATTCAGGTGTGTCTAATTCTATGTTATTACTTGTGAAATTGACCAAGCATGTCCACTTGCTTTGTGGATCACGAGTGCTGGATTGTTAGTAACAGGAAACAGCTGGATCCATGTACTGATTTACAGTTGTTTGTAAATGTGTCCTTTATTGATGAATTGCTCCGAGGTGACGCACTAATGAAGAGGAATGTGTGAAGCGTTAGATCAACCAATGATCAAGCAGTTCTTTAACTGATTTTTCTAGTTTTTGGATCTCATACTAAATAGCCTAGTTTTAGATCTTCGAATGAAATACAACATAAAACAAAGGCAACCTGAGTAAACACACAATACAGTTTTTAAATTTTTTTTATATTGAACCAAAAAATATTATCCAACACCCATCATCCATGTGAAAAATTAATTGCACCCTTAAAATCCCCCTTAAAATCTTAAAACCAAATGCTTCCAATAACTGGAGATCAGACTTTTACGGCGCTCTGGTGGGTTTCTGGCCCCCTCTTCTTTGCAGAACTGCTTTAGTTCAGACACACTGGAGGGTTTTTGAGTATGAACTGCACGTTTAAGGTCCTGCTACAGCATCTCAACTGGTTCGTCAGGACTTTGACTCGTCCACACCAAAACTTAAAAATAGCTTTTCTGAGTCATTCATAGGACTTACTCCTGTGCTTTGGATCATTGAGTTTCAATTTACGGACTGAAGACCGGATATTCTCCTTTAGGATTTTTTTTGGTACAGAGCAGAATTCATGTTTCCCTCAATTATTACAAGTTGTCCAGGCCCTGAAGCAGCAAAGCATCCCCACACCACCACACCTCCTCCACCATGCTTGACCGCTGCAATGATGATCTTTTTGTGGAATTCGGTGTTTGATTTACGCCAGATGTAACGGGACTCCTGACTTCCAAACAGTTCCACTTTCCACTCATCAGTCCACTGAACATTCTCCCAAAAGGTTTGAGTACGGTAAAGTCCTGATTCTAAATGTTTTATGTAATTGCATAATATTACTAAATTTATTATAATGACCTCAGTAATAAAAAGTCCTGATCTGTAGCATAGAAACAAACTCAAGTATTAATCTTAATCCATGAAAACAAGTGTCAAGGTCAAAACCAGGAAGTAAGACAGAAAAACAGTGGACACACACACACACACACACACACACACACACACACACACACGCACATACACTCATGATCCACAGACACAATGGCCCACTTTTTTGCACTGGATGTTCTCCAGAAGCTGCATTTGGGGAAGCCCGAGTCCCACAGCGAGCGAGTGGAGGATGATTTATGGGTCACTAACACACACGCACACACACACACACACACACACACACACACACACTCGCCCAGCACAAGTAAAGCATTTTGTAGTGCCAAGAGATGTGTGTGATGTGATGTGATGTAATGTGTGTGTGTGTGTGTGTGTGTGTGTGTGTGTGTGTGTGTGTGTGTGTGTGTGTGTGTGTGATGGTAGATTGGAGTTTCCCATATCATTATTCATTAATAATGTTTACTAATTACAGACTGCAGGTATTGTTCGTTGCTTTCCCGAGTTTCACAGCGATCTTCCTGCAGCTTCCTCAGCAGGGCTCGGTGATGTTTCAGCTGCTTGAGCATTCTGCAAACATCTACAAAGCCTCAAGGAAGTTCTCAGACTTCTTCGCGCCTGTATATCCAACATCTGAATCGAAGCGATTGACGTAGTGGTGAAAAACACAACGCTATACAAATTCTATCTCAATTCTGAACTATTTAACTATGATGCGGTAAAGAAGCAATGAATCCAAATGACCGTCTCAAACCGAACGATTCCTCGGACTGATCCCACGGCGGTGAGTGTACGTAGCTAGTACAATTACTGCTTTGCTAATCTAATCTAATCCGAGAATGCTAAACCGAGCGCGTCGAATGTAAATAAAACTAATCAGTTTTTCACACCGATTAGTGCGTTATTTAACTTGTTTTCAACTCGTTAGCTTTAGAAGCTATATATAGCTGTTACCGCTTCACGTCATAACTAAAAAAACAAATTAAACACTTTTCAGGCCATGCCCACAGCCAACATGTAGAAAGAGAGAAAGAGAGAAAGAGAGAGAGAGAGAGAGAGAGAAAGAGAGAGAGAGAGAGAGAGAATGAATCGATGATATGCAATCTCCCACTGCTTTTGTGTTTCCCCCTACATCCTGCAACTTCTTCAAGTCGAAGCACTTGTACTGTATCTTCCAGGCAGAAACAAGACACAAAGCAGCAGAAATTATTATTCTTTCATAAATCATGCTAGACACAAACACCACATACATTTCCACTGCGCATGACATTGACAAACGGACAAGTTGTGCAGTTCTGTGTGCGCAAAATAAATATCTAAATCTGGTTTGTTTATACAAGTGGTTTGAAACATCTGGTGATTTCAGCGTGATCCAGCTGCAGGACGGATAATCAGTGCAGTGAAAGGAGTGTGTTCTGCCGGATCGTTACTCATTACCATCCCTCACACTGACCCAGATGTGGTGTGGAGCGATAAATAGAGACAAATGGTTTAAACAAAGTGTAGACAGATAGACAGATAGATAGATAGATAGATAGATAGATAGATAGATAGATAGATAGATAGATAGAATTAATGAACACTTTGAGAGCGAGAGGAAGAAAAGCGGGTTATGGAAAAGTATATTTTATAATAGAAAGAACCGGAGGGTGATTCTATGTTTTTCTTTTCTATGTATGATGTCACACCATCTTAAAATTGCTGTATAGGGAAGAAAATATGTGTTCCTGTGTCTGCCCAAAAAACAACACACACACCACACACACACACACACACACACTGCTCCACATTTCCCACCTCCACATGTTTTTCTTGTGGCTGTGCCTGATACGGAATGGACGCGACCTGATTTCATAATCTTCTTTCACGGGAAGGAGCGAATAGACGAAAATAAAAACTGAGAGATTTATTTCCCATTTGTACAGGTACATGCGCACAGGAGCTCTCACCTGGAGTGCTCGGCTAATGAGAACGAAGAGCAAAAGGTAGAAGGAATAAAACTTAAACACACAAAATAAAATGAAATGAAATAAAGCAGCACACGATATATGTTTCTTCTGTACACCGGGATTTACTGCGTCTTCACAAAGGAAGCGCGTGTCCTAAATATACACGAAAAAGATGACAGCTTTAGCATTGCATAACAAGAAGGGTTGTGAAATTGAGAAGAGAAGCTCAGTGATGTTTTGGAGTTTATGTACCTGTCCATGCATCGTTCAACAGTTTAATGACCCAAACATGAGTCTGAATCAGCACAGAAAAGTTTTACATGACACAAATCACTTTCTACGGATTTAAACTTGATGTCCACATGCACAAACACGAGAAGAGCGGATGAAGATCCTTCACAAGTGTTCCTTAACAGCCTTTCACGTACGCCATGTCCGGTGTGTTCTGGATCTGACGCACGAGATGTCTGATCTCCATGTTCTCCACGCGCAGATGATTTTAGTGATCTCTGCATGACATTTTCCATCGCTGTATTTCCAACCAGTAAAGAAACAAGTTTTTTGACGTCCTACACTGCCCTCAAACTTCTTCTTCTTCTTGTTTAGGCTTTTTATTGGGTTTAATGGCGTGCAGTTGGAAATCAAACCAAAGCCTAGCAGCAAATGAACCACAAGATTCAAATTCAGACTCAACACAATTTACTGCTCGATTCTAAGTGGCAGGGGTGCCAATATATTCGAAACTAGTGCTTTACATAGAACTTTATCATTATAGTTGGTCATCACAAAGTGTGCCAAGATTCTTAGACACAATTGCACTGTAGATTTTCTTTCAGGGAGTGAATGTTGTGCATTAGTGTATAGTGCAGTGGAAGTTTGAGTCTCATGTTCATGAGCATGAAGACACCAGAACCCTACACACACTCCACATTTCCTCAGTTTTCATCACAGAGAAACATCAAACACAAACCACACACCGGGAACGTCTAAATATATTCTAAACATATCCTCAGAAGAGTGCAGAACGCCACACAGGCCCTGCATTAATCTACCGGAAAGCATGTATTTTTAATTCAGAGCTGAAATATTCAGTAATAGCTGTTTTCTTTTAAATGCAGAAGATGTTTATCTCCAGGCTCTGGAACTTTCCATGATTCAGCATGCACGTCGTGCCACGGTTTAAATAACTGTACTTTCAAAAGTCTACGTGAGTCATTACGACGGCTGACAGAAGCTCAGAACGCCTCTGCAGAACCGAGACCAGAATTCCACACTGCTGATTCGCTTCTGGTCCGTAACGAGGCCGAAAGACTGGAAGCGAACTGACCCGGAGCTGGAGAGGCCTGAGGAGCTGACAGCACAGGGAATCTGTTAGATAACACATATGGGAATGGAAAATAATGGTTATCCACACACACACACACACACACACACACACACACACACACACACACACACACACACACGGATAAAAGCGAGTGTGTATTGGTGACTAAGTGTGCATGTGTAGGATGTGTCATTAGCAGGTTTTGGCTTGAAGGTTGCGAGAACATTAGAGCTGATCCCCTACGATACTGATCTATTCTCCAACTGCAGATCTCAACTGAACTAAACTGCCAGATTTACTGCCTTTTAAAAATACTTACATCATCAAAATTCACACAATAACCTTTTAAAATCATTTACGCTAAAGAATTTCAGCACAATAAAAAAAAAAGAAGTTTGCCAAAACATTCAAGAACGAGCACATAAAGCGATCTTCTAATTAACTTCAGACCCTGAGCTCGGATTCACGAAATGTTCTTAAGAATACAATTCTTCTTAACTTCATTAAAAAAAAGTAAAGAATAAGTTAAGATTTTTTTTTATAGATTGTTCCTAAGAAAAAACTTAATAAAAATTCAAATTCTTAAAAAGGTATGTTCTTTAAAATCATCGTGAATAACTTCTTAAAGTTAGGATAAATGCCAACGAGTCTTAGATTAGCAAAGGGTTACATTTTTTGAATGAATTTACTGTGCTGTTTCAAATATTAATCATTACAAAATTATAAAACTTTCAACGTCATAAATACTGTATAACTGCTACAATATTTTACATGTATAATCTATAATAATAATAATAATAATAATAATAATAATAATAATAATAATAATAATAATAAGTGTACTTGGCTTATTGTTCTGCATTTTCCAGCAAGTAAATTCTCCTGTGTGGGTTAATGTGTGTTAACATTGTTAAACGAAGCCCTTTACGTTTTAATAAATGATCAGGAAAGCGATTGCTACTTTAAAAAAATAAAAATAAATAAATAAATAAATAAATGGATCAATTAAAAATTTGGCAGTATTGAATTTGTTGTAGACTTTACAGTATTGTTATTTTATAAAATGTTCTTAAGAAAATATTTGAGAATTTCTTAGAAAGATCTGCACTTAGGAACATTCTTACCAACGTCTTAGTATTTACCTTTAGAACTTTCTTAACTTCTTTCTTTCTTAAGAAGATTTGCATGAATCCGGCCACAGAGCATAATCTGAATTTCTGTAAAACTGCTTCGTGACAGTTATTACTGTTAAAAATAATACTATAAAGACTGTGTTTATAAAACTGAGTTCAAGCTGAACTGAAAAGATTTAACCTTGGATTTTATCAAAAAGTTATAGTACATAAATTTTGAACATGAACTGGTCTCATTTGAAAGATTTTTTTCAAACAAAAACAAAATAAAAATTTATTATATAGCAGATTTCAGACATTAAAATGCAGCTCAAATTGGTTCACAAAAAAAAAGAATAAACAGCTAATAATAATAGAAATAATAGAAAATATATCATCAAAAAATTATAATAACCTGACCCTAAATCCAGCAGGATGGATGGATGGATGGATGGATGAATATTTTTTGATATATGAATTCAACTCAGTAGCAAAACTGAAAAAGTATCCTCCAAAATGAAAGCTAATATCGATCGTTTGTTCTCATGTTCTTAAAACAAGCAAACAATGAGCATTAAAGAAAATGATTTGACAATCTGATTTCTAATATTTTTTTACACCCTCAGTAATAATTGGTGAAAATGATGACGATTGATCGGGCGAGTGAGACAAAAAGAATTGCGTATCATTAGCATAAGACTAAAGATTATTCCAGATAACTACTCACAACTACACGTTGGGCGCTGATACAGAACCATCCGGAACACTTGATATTCTCCGTTTGATATTTCGATATCTAGAACATCGTTTACGCCGTCAAAGAAAACCCAAAACCAAGAGCGAGATTTGGTCTTTGCGGTTTCTCTGTAACACGACAAGCTATGTTTTTGTTTGTTTTCATCTAATTAGCTTGAACAGAGAGAAGAATCGAGTATTTTTTTATGTCATCCGTTAAACGATGGATCTTTTTCCCTGGATGAGATCTCCCGTAGACGTAGATTCAAAACAGGAGCGGTGCTGATACAGAACCTTGAGGAACACCGTACTGGATGGTGTGTTGTGTGTTTTGAATAGCCTATAATTCGCACTGCTAGAATAACACCAGAATGGATTCATTCTTGAACGTCGTCAGCAGAACACGTGTGAAAGGCGACGCTGAATTGTTCTCAACATGCTGTTTGTTTGTTTTTCTTTTCATCACGACGTTTTTGGCACGTGCTGATTTCAGAGTATGTGCTCATTAGTTTCCTCTGTTTCTACAGAATGGTTCAGTTTCATTCATTCATCTCTTCAGTTGTTTGCTCAGTCTGCGCCGTTAGGACGTTAATGCGGCAGCTCGTGACAGCTTCAGAACGTTTTTAATGACAATTTTAACGCAGTGGAGTAAAACGTAAAAGGGCCGTCAGCTCCCTCCTGTCGAACCGCTTTGTGCTTTTCCCACATGTGCTGTTTATTAAAGCATTTACAGCGCTTCTGAAAAGCTCCAGGCTGTCATTAGAGCAGCGCTGGAGAAATCTGCTGGCTTTTCGTGAGATGTTTATCCGATTTGTGAGACGATCAGTAAGAAGATGTGTATGTGTGTGTGTGTGTGTGTGTGTGTGTGTGTGTGTGTGTGTGTGTGTGTGTGTGTCTGTTTTGGATCATTAAAATGGCACTGGCTGATGAGGACGAAAATTTACTGAGATATTTGATGTCTGATATGTGGGTAATAAATAAATAATTCAGTGTCAGTGAGATGAATAGTGAGACACACATGAATCATCTGCATCTATATACTTAGTGTAAATACTGGAGTACTACAGTGTGGTGTGACACCAACGCAAACAAATAACGTTCACACGGACATGAGTGTTAAAGTGTAATACTGGAGCTGCTCAAATGATGGAAACGTTGCTCTCTGGAGCAGCTTTGTCAATGAAGATAAACATTACGAGTGTAACACAAGAACATCTGTATCTGTAGTCGGATTTAAACCTGTAAGTGGGAGTGGCCTAAACCAGATAGGTTTTTTTTATTCCCTTTATGAACTCTACCACTATACAATAAAATCCCTAGTGTTGAATTAACACCCAGAGTGTTCATTTGAGTCCAATGGACTTATATAAACATTGTAGGGTGTAAATTCAACACTGTGGGTGTTAAATCAACACTGGTGATTTTGCTGTGTATACACTGGAGAACCCCAGATGTACAAATGTAAGTAATGTCTGTGAATTGTTGCTCTGACAGTTCCTCAACCTCAGCTACATCACTCCAGTGAACCTTTCTTTAAAAAAAAAAACAAAAAAAAAAACCGCAAAAATAAATATGTCATGGTTATGCTGAAATCGGCGCTGGACTATATCACCCATCAGCCCTGGCATGTCACATGACCTGTCACATGTCTCAGCAAGCACTCGCACCTGTGTCTCATCTCACCCTCATTAACACCCCTATATAAGTTCTAGTGTTTCTGCACCTTACTGTCAAGCTTGTATTGCTGTCTCGTGTATGTGTGCCGCAGCCTAGTACTTATTCTGTGTGGTTTTTCCCTAGTATCCATTGTTTATGTTCATAATCCTTGTTTTCAAGTTTTTTGTTGTTGATTTGGGATGCGTATCTGTTCAGAACACACTATCTTTTCATTCCCAGTGATGTACTCATGCTCACTTACATCCCTAGGCTGCTCTTTAGACCTATTGTTTTTCCTGTAGTAGTGATGATGAATACGCTCATGCACGGGTTGCCAGATTGATTAAATTCTTCAGCTTTGTCCCTGCAGAGACTCAACTGTACTGCCAGGTAGATTCAGCAAGATCACTGCAGATTCACAGCTTTAGGTTCTCGCTGTCGTTAATGAAGGAACTGACTTTAACTGCGTGCGTGCATCATCTCTCATACAGAGCTCGATGTGTATTTGTTAAGCATGATTGTGTTTGTTTTCTTTTCTAATTTTAAACATTGAATAAAACTTGAAAACTTCATCCAGTCATGTGTGTCTTCTAGTCATAAATGCTGGTGATATTTTTTCTGTCTCTGTTGAAATTGAGTATATTTGGTTTAGTTATAGTTTATAGATGAAGAGGATTGTGGTATATTATATCCACTAAATGCTTGAAATTCTTTTTTTTTTATTATTCCTAGCTTACGCTTTGCCCATCTCGGATGGGAAATCATTCAGTATTTGAAAACTGAACAAATCAACCGCCTGGACAGCTTCTGTCTCCATTTATTAAACTCAGCAAGTACAGTGAGATGACATCAGAGTACACAATGGTTCATTCTCCATAAGTGCTGAGATGATTTTTTTTTCTTTGTAAAAATGCTCATTCATTTGGAAAAAATTACGATTTCATGCACAACAAACCATACAGAATAGTATAAAATAAATAAATACATAAATAACTGAAAATAATAGTGAAATAACACTGTGTTAGATGACTTGATGATGGAAAAATGGAATGCAGTATTTTCAGTTTTCGAACAACAAGCAATAATAATAATAATAATAATAATAATAATAATAATAATATGTTGATGTATTAAAATATCTGAAACATTAAATTATTATTATTATTATTATTATTATTATTATTATTATTATTATTATTATTATTATGCCTCTGAATGCACATTAGTATATCATTTTAAGTAACAAATATTTATTTATAAAAAAATATTAAATACAAATATTAACTTCAGTAAAAAGAAGGGGGTTTGGACACAGGTGCAAACACCTGCGTTGGCACAAAGGTCATGCAAACTCAATCACCAAGAGATTTTCTATATACACAACGCCAAACGTTTTTCAAAAATGATGAAACAAAATAAACTCCTCTCCTCCTTGTCCTTAAAAAAAGTAAGAATGATTATTAATACTTGTCCATGTTCTTTTAGATCCTTGCTGGCATTGTATGTAAACTTCGTGTTTATCTGCTCTTAACCTGGGTGTTTATGGGGATAATTATCATATCATTATCATATCATTATCATATAATTAACATATTTTCTCATATTTGCAGATGTCTTCTTCTCTGGTTGACACACACATCAGGACCAGGCCTGCTTTGTGTGTGTGTGTGTGTGTGTGTGTGTGTGTGTGTGTGTGTGCGCGCGCGCGCGCGATGTTGAACTTTAAAATGAGCTCATGCTACGTTCAAGCGCGCCTATATGTCTCGGAAGTGTGTAATTAGGGCATAACGCAGAAGCCGGAAGTGGAAATAAAAAAAAAAAACATGGTGTGTGGATGTTACGTAATGAACATCACAGCCAGCCTGTAGCAAGCAGAAAACACGTTTGAAATGATGTTCAGGCTGCACTGTGACAGATAAAGGTGCCAAGGTGTACTTCTCTTGTTGCTTGTAAAAAAAAATAATAATAATAGAAGCTGAATGAGCACTGATTTAGCTTTAAAGTTTAATTAAAGATGAACAACATGTACCTTACCTTCGAAGGTAGACTACCAACCGACTGACAGGAAAAGAAAAAGTACAATTTGGTACCTTTATTTCTAAGAGTGTACACTATTCTAGTCTAACACATGAATATTTAAATATCGCTGTATATTTATACAGTTGAAATGTCATGCATTTTGCATGCACACAATTATCATCAACTGTTGCGTTTCATTATTTTTTCTACACTATTAAAACTCAGTGTTGCGTCGTTTGTGAGCTCGTGACCCGTAATTTATTCCTATGATCTTCGACAGCACGTGAACGCAGCTACATCGATGTGAAACGTGGCACTGCTAAAACCGACACCGATGTCCGATACTGAATTGATATCGTGATGACGGATGAAGTCGGACCCCGAGCAGGACTTCTTCTCATCGCTGTGATGAAGGTGGTGGATTAATCTAGATGGGTTTAGTTTGGAGAAGTAGGCCTATAAGCTAAACCAGCAGCTTGGAAAGAAAATTCCACTTATTTTTTTTCACCCCTAAAACCCATACGCCCGCGGTCATGTCATGTTAGTCCATCAGCATCATCATCATCATCACCATCATCATCATCATCATCTCTTCCTCAGTCCGCTCTCAGCATCCTGATCCTCAGAGGCTTCTCAGTCGCTCCTCACTGCTTTACATGCGGCGCATCAAACCGGTGATTAAATGCAAAAAAGGGTTCTTAGGCGTCAGGAGGGTCTACACACCGGGGGACGGTTTATCCGCCATGCCTTTCAGCACCTCGTCTATTCGGTCGTCTTCAATGACCACTGAGAAAGAGAAGAAACCATGAGTATGCTTAATTCAAATTAATAATAATAATAATAATAATAATAATAATAATAATAATAATAATAATAATAATGACGATGATGATGATGTGAATTGTCCGACAGTAAATAAATTAAAATAAATAAATAAATAAATACCACAATTATTATCCTCATCACCACAGTGCGCATTGTGCCATGCGAGAAACGCATTGGGTAGAATTGTGAGTTCTCTTTCTTTTAAAAATATATTTCTATTTGATAAAGACCAAAATCCCCTTCTGGGCATCCCCGAGTCACTCACCGTGTTTTGCCCGCCCGATCTGTCCGAGTTTCGGCGGCCTTTTTGACTGCGACGCGCCGAAAAACGAGTTGGTGTCCTGCAGCCGGCAGCTGAACGACATTTGTCCGACCTCGTCGTCCGGTCCGTAGCCGTTCATCTTCCCCTCGCTGTAGGGCAAAACCTCGGACATGGCTGAGGAGGACACGAAAGAAGGAGTGAGAGAGAGAGAGAAAACGAGAGGTTCGGGTTCGGGCTCGGTCGGGTTGAGTGTAAACTCCAACTCCAGCAGCGTGCGTTCTCTCTGAATCCGGACTCAATGAGCTGTTATGGTAACAGAGAGGGGGAGAGAGAAAGAGAGAGAGAGAGAAAGAGAGAGAGAGAGAGAGAGTGAGAGAGCGAGAGAGAGAGAGAGATACAGGGATTGGTGGTGGTGATAACACGCAGCTCTGGTGGAAAAACGCAGGGAGATCCCAAAGACCATAAAGGAACACCCAGGCGGAAAAGTGAAGTCATTCATCCGGGTTTATAGCCGGGGGGGGGGCATAAAGAAAGAAATAACATAATAAAGAAATAACACAGGCAGATAGATAGATAGATAGATAGATAGATAGATAGATAGAGAAAGGGAAAAAATAGACTGAAAGCAGGAATTTAAACAAAGTGAGAGAGAGTGAGGGAGAGAGAGAGAGAGAGAGAGAGGGGGGGGGGCTGGTGAGGGAGCAAAAGTTTATAGCTGCTATCATGGAGGTGAGAACAGGAACTCGTCTCTCGGAAGTTCCACGTCGTTAAATCTAACTATAATCTGTTGATAAGAGAGTAAGAAAAGAAATGCAAAGAGAAACAAAAGAAAATAAAAGACAGCATGAATAAACAGAAGAGACAGAGAGACAGACAGACAATAAAACATCTTCCAGGAGTGCCCACATGCCAGCTGATATTTCTTTCGGTTCATTATCTGATTAAACTTGACGTGTATGAATTCTGTAATCTGTGAATGCAGTGAAAAGTTTTTGAAATGCAGGTGTTAACCTTCAGCACCTCGGACAGCAGCGTCTACGCTAGAAAACAACAAACAAACAAACAAACAAACAAAAACAGGGAAGAAAGAAAAAAACTGTAGGGTCCTTTTTCACTGGCCTGGTACCCCCAATATCCACCAATCAATCAATCAATCAATCAATCAACCAACCAACCAACCAACCAACCAACCAATCTATCTATCTATCTATCTATCTATCTATCTATCTATCTATTTATCTATCTATATTATGTATATCTTTTGTACAGGTACTGTGTATGTGTTATGTACTGGTACTGTGAATGTGGAATACCTTTAAACTGATAGTACCGGACCGTAAGGTACACTATTGTACCTTTAATTACTTTTCAGAGTAATAAACACACGCCAAAGGCTCAAATACCACTTCTCTGACAAGGACAAGGAAGGATAGGGGTCAGTACTTATTGTTTTGAAGGTGTAGACACTTTGACATTTGTTTTCCAGTGTTTATATAATCTACCCACTAACCAGTGCTCATATACATCCGGCTGCTTGTAAACCAGTTGGTGCTGATTACACACTGAATTCAGCTCTGAGGTTTTACTGTACACCAAATTCAGCGCTCAGAAGTTCGGAGTCGTGAAGAAATGCAAACAACAGCTGATGTCCAGCTCGCCTCTGGCCTGCTGTGCTCGGGGTTTACAGAAACCGGAAGCTGAGGATCTATTTTAACCAATCCTATAGCGCCACCTGCTGGATGCATTTAGATAAAAATCTCAATTCTCTTGTGTGTCTGTGCAATTAATAGAGCAAAATAGTGTGTCCCTTACTCTCCTCCTCTCCTCCCCCTCCAGCGCACTGTAACTCAGCACCGGAAGTGAGAGCTCGTGTGTCTATTTTTTCACTGTGTTTTTTTTTTGCCACCTGTCCGAGTCAGTCCAGCAGAGTTCACATTCACATTCACACAATCAGAGACAACAAGAGATAATCAGAAGTCACAAAAGAGCACGGAAAGAAGATGAAGTTAGTTTTTTATCTGCTTCCAGTTTTGCTCTCCTTCTTTCTGTCAGGTAAGAAAACAATTGATTACTTAAACTAATCAAACTAATTCCATTCCCCAGTGCATATGTACGTTTCACACTCTTTCAAAGCACAAATCTCAGGTCTAAACTACCTATATTTTGTTTGTTTGTTTGTTTGTTTGATGTACAGTTTAACACGCATTTCAGAGCTCACAAGTTCCTGACTTTTAAAACTAGACATGATTAGAATGTGTTCCAGCTCCAATATTGTTCTCCATGTTGAGGTTTTAATATGCAGAAAAGTTTTATGGAATCGTGTAACTCAATACACAGCGTGAGCTGCAATAATACTGCAACAGAATGTGTGTTTTGGTGGTTAGTTTTAAAATTTAATTCTGAATACAGTTATAAATAAGCTCATACTAACAGAAGAAAGGAACTCAGACACAGAACACGCCATATTTAAGGACACCCCCCCCCCCCACCCCCGCCGAAAAGACGGAAATGGTTCAGTCCTCCAGTTTAATAAGAATTTTGAGGTGTACTCTGAGCTTCATTTATTTTAATGTGTTTTCAGGGCATAAAGATTTCATTTATCACTTGGTAAAAAAAAAATAATAATAATTTATTTTAAAAAAGGGAATCGTGTGTAATTAATTATGTAACTAATTAACTGATTAGTCAATAATGATTTATTTATTTATTTATTTATTTTTATTATTTTTAATTTTTTTTACCAGAACTTTTACGGCACTTTTGTTTTTAAGTGTGCACACTCTTAACTGTAGAACCAATACGAATTTTTTTGGTGTGTGCATTGTAACCTATATCTTCAAAAGAGTATAGGGAACCTGAGTTTCTCTTATAGAGACGGTTCCAAGTAAAATCCATCTAGGAAGGTAAGAACCTCCGAAGAACGTCATATCTTAGAATGCAGCATTCATATATATATATATATATATATATATATATATATATATATATATATATATATATATATATATAAGAAAGCAAAATAAGAGAGAGGAGCTGTTCAAGTTTTCACCATTTGTAGCATTTACAGCCCTTACTGATATTTAATTCATGACACTATGGAAATGGAAATGGAAACTTTCTGAGCCTTAGGATCCTTAGCACGATCCTTAACACGATCCTTTACACGATCCTTTACATGATCCTTTACACGATGAAGGATATAAAGCACATAAATGTTCACGTCTCACACACAGGATGCAGCGGCAGGAACGAGGAGGAGCGTCTCATCAACCACCTGATAAAAGAGCGCGGATACAACAAAGAACTGCGTCCAGTTCAAAACAAAGACGAGGCGGTGATGATTTATCTCTCACTGATGCTCTCCAACCTCATCTCCCTGGTGAGTGGGTGTTCATACAGAGCTGTAGTCCCGAGCACTATCACTTTATCCTTAATTTTTTATCATTATACTGATTTATTGGAGTTATTCATCCTCAGAAGTTCATCGAAACATTTTCTTGTCACACTAAAATCTGTTGACATCACTTTATTCTGATTTGAATCTCTCCGTGACAGAATGAAGTCAGCGAAACTTTACTGACAAATGTGTGGATGGAACACGTAAGTCCGCCAGGTCTGCATAGAACCTTTCAGATTTCTTCAGAGGAAACAGCACAATGTTTGGGCTTAGAGCCGTAACTTTATAACCGTTTATATGATCCAGAAAAACTTTACATTTAAAAATAAAAGTTTTCTACTTAGAACCCTCTGAAAAGTTCAGAGTTGATTACTGAGTGTTTACAGGACCTTTAATGGTCTACCCAGACTGGCAAACGGGAGAAATCTTAAAGGTTCTAAAAGCCACAACTTATATAATTTTTCAAAAAAGCATTCCTTTTGTCATTTCCACAGTAGTTTTTCAGAAGGGTTCTACCTGGACTCCTCTCTTGGAACAAAATTCTCTGTTGTGTGGTTCTTCATAGAACTAAGAACAAAAAAGGCACAAACCAAAAAAATTTCTGAAGGTTACATTTTCGAAGGTTAATGTTCACATCCAGAGCCACAAAGTTCCACCAAGAAGCTTTAAATAAGTCTTTTTGAACGGTGTTAGAACAGAGTTCTGATTCTGGTTCCCTCGTGATTACGATTAGAGCTGGACTGACCACAGGCTTGCGTGGAACACGTCAGAGTTTGATGACATCAGTGTCCTGCGTCTTCCATCGAGCATGGTGTGGCTTCCAGAGATCGTTTTGGAGAACAAGTAAGACGTCTCTGTGATGACGTACTTCGGCTTAAAGTCTAAAAAGTCATAATTCGTGTTTCTGTCTGCGATAGTAACGACGCCCAGTTCGAGGTGGCTTATTACTGTAACGTGTTGGTGGACTCCACCGGGTTTGTCTACTGGTTGCCTCCTGCTATCTTCCGTAGTTCCTGTTCCATCAACGTCTACTATTTTCCTTTTGACTGGCAAAACTGCACCTTAAAGTTCAGGTCTGCTGCTTCATTGACCATCATCACCAACAAAACACCAACATTCACTTTATACGTCAAATCCAACATGTCTTTATGCTAAACGTTTCAGCTCTTTAACATACAATGCCAAAGAGATCAGCTTAAATTTAAAAGAAGAGCAGGATCCTGACACCGAGAAGAGCTACCGCGTGGAGTGGATCATCATCGACCCTGAAGGATTCACAGGTAAACATGAATCACGCTTAAATATATTATTTTGCTTTCGATTAGCTGTTAAATGTTTTTCAATCTCTCAGAAAATGGAGAATGGGAGATCATTCACAGACCTGCCAGAAGAAACATCTACAAGAGCATCCCGATGGACAGCAACAAGCACCAAGACATCACCTTCTACCTCATCATCAAACGCAAGCCTCTGTTCTATATCGTCAACATCATCATCCCCTGTGTGCTCATCTCTTTCCTGGCCTCGCTGGTGTACTACCTGCCTGCAGACAGTGAGTCAACATATCCCTTTCCATTCACGACCACACGGTCAGGTTTACCCCACATTTGGGAATGTGGGGGATTCTGGAGCCCTCTGTGGTAGAACGGTGTTATTGCAAGCAAGTTGTGTTAGACCATTTTACTGTGGATCGTGCTCCTGGCCTCCCACATGTGCCAGTATTATTTTTATTTTCTTATAATGATATAAACACCTCAATATTACACCACTGAAACATATCTGAGAGTTAACAATCACAGGGGGAGGACTGCATGAAGTGACAAGGTGAGGAATTGATGACTAATTTTGTACCTATCAAAGAAGATATTTTAATGTTATATAATTATTAAAGAAGGGTAACATACTATCTTTTATTGTAACTTTGTATCTTTTAAAGAGGTGATTTTAAACTTTGTAACTCTTAAAGAAGTGATTGGTAACTTTGTAATTTTTAAAGAAGCAATCTGTAACTTTTAATGGGTTTGTAATGTTTTAAAGACATACTTAAAGAAGCACATTTGTCACTTTTAAAGAGGTGATTTTAAAGAAGCAATTGGTAACTTTGTGACATTTAATGAAACGATTTCTAACGGTTAGAGAAGTGATTTTAGTAACTTTGTATCTGTTAAAAAGCCGATTTGTAACTTTGCAAAGAAGTGATTTGTAACGTTGTAATACTTAAAGAAGTGGTTTGTAATTTTGTCACATTTAAAGAAACTTTTAAAGTTGTAACAGATAGAGAAGTAACTTTTTAACTTTTAAAGAGCCAGTTTTCAACTTTACAACTTTTAAAGAAGTGATTTGTAACATGTTAACTTTTAAAAAAGTGGCTTCTAACTTCTACTCTTAAAGAAGCAATTTTAAACTTTGTTACTTTTAAAGAAGCAATTTTTAACTTTGTAAGTATTAAAGAAGCAACCTGTAACTTTTAAAGAAGGGATTTATAACGTTGTAATTTTTAAAGTAGTGATTTGCCACTTTGTAGCACTTAAAGAAGTGTTTTGTAGCTAGGTCACTTTTAAAGAAGCAATTAGCAACTTTGTAACATTTAAAGAAACAATTTGTAAGAGTTGGAGAGGGGATTTTAGTACCTTTTTAACTTTAAAAGAATAGATTAGTAACTTTGTAATAAAAAATATTTGCAACTTTGTAATGTTTAAATAAATGATTTGTAACCTTATAACTTTTAAAGAAACAGTTCGTATCATTGTAACTATTAAAGAAGTGATGTGTAACTTTGTAACGCTTAAAAGATTGAACCTGTAACACTAATGCTTAGGAAAAATCTTTCATATCTGAAGAAGGGCTACATTTCCCTCTGATTTAGGCTTTGATTGTTTGTTTGTTTGTTTGTTTGTTTTTGTCACACTGTTCAGGTGGTGAGAAGATGACCTTGTCCATCTCAGTGCTCTTGGCCCAGTCTGTGTTCCTGCTCCTGATATCGCAGCGTTTACCCGAGACCTCCATGGCTGTTCCGCTGATCGTCAAGTGAGTAAGATGAGCCCAAGGAAATGTAGTTAAAGTTATAGCAGCTTTAATAATGTAGAGAAATGAGAAGATCAGGAACCTGGATGTTGTTCTCGCAGGTATCTGATGTTCATCATGGTTCTGGTCACTGTTGTGGTGTTGAATTGTGTCATCGTGTTGAACCTCCACTTTAGGACCCCCAGCACACACTTCATGACCATGTGGACCAAAGAGGTTAGTGACCCATTAGGACACTTCAACACTCAGAAGGGGTACCTTCTGTTTAATCTACCCTAAGGGCACCTTAGAGGGCACGCCATCATCTTTCCTCACACAAAGGGGCACCCTAGAGGCCACTTTATCACATTTTTATCTACTATAAGGGCACCCTAGAGAGCACTTTATCACATTTTCTCTAATGTAGGCACACCCCAGAGGGCACTTTATCACATTTGATATACAGTAGGAACACCACAGAAGGCACTTCATTATGTTTTATCTACTATAGGGGCACCCCAGAGGGCACTTTTTCACATTTGATCTACAGTAGAAGCACCACAGAAGGCACTTCATTATGTTTTATCTACTATAGGGGCACCCTAGAGGGCACTTTATCACATTTTCTCTATTGTAGTGACACCCTAGAGGGCACTTTATCACATTTTCCCTATTGTAGGGGCACAACAGAAGGCACTTCATTATGTCTTATTATACAGGCACCATAGAGGGCTATTTGTTACATTTTATACACTATAAGGGCACCCTAGAGGGCACTTCATCACAGCAATCATTTAACTATGAATCAAAATGGAAATGTTTACATTTCTTTTCCCAACTTTACAAACAGAAGGAGACAGGAATTTTCTTTTCGTGTGTATATTTTTAATAATATATACTGTGTATAACAATAATATAATGAATTAATATACACACAGAGATACACACTACTTAATATACAACCAACTAAATAAAATTACTGTCATTAACCAGTTCTTCCTGGAGAAGCTTCCTCGTGTCCTCCGCATGTCGCGTCCGGATGACAGCGAGCCGAGGTGGGAGGGGGCGCTGCCCAGACGCTCCAGCTCTGTGGGTTACATCGCCAAAGCTGAGGAGTATTACAGCGTCAAGTCCCGGAGTGACCTGATGTTTGAGAAGCAGTCAGAGAGATACGGCCTGCCCCCGAGGCCCACGTCCACCGCCGGTCAGTACCACAGTGGGTCACTGTACCATATGAACAAAAACCTTTTTATTCTGTTCTGGTCAAAATTTCTCTTACTGTACCTTTAATTAAATATGCAGCCATAATAAAAAAAAAGCTCAGTATCTGATGTAGAATACATTTTAATAATAATATATTTCTCAAATTTCTTCTTGGAGATTACTTGCTTGCTGGATGATTCGTAGGATTTGTCAGTGGCTTTTTTTCTTCGCAGTGTATAAATCGAGCAGCGACTCGGAGCTGACCGATCAGCTGTATAACGAGCTGAAGCCGGCTGTGGAAGGAGCGAACTACATCGTCAAGCACATGCATAAAAAAAATGACTATAACGAGGTGAGAGCTGCACTCAGAGACGTGAGACTTTGCAGTGTGACGTGTTGCATGAACTATTTGGGTGTTTTTGATAATGTAGAAACCCCCCCCCCCCCCCCAAAAGTATGAATTTATTTCATCAGACACTAATACAATACTGACCAATTATATTTCTCAAAGAAAGGGACATTGTAAAATATCCGTCAAAAGTTTATTAATGACTGAAAGCAGGAACAATAAAATATAGAACATCAGAATAAATGGGCTAAGCGCTAGTAAAAACAACAACAACAAAAAATTATTAGGGGAATTATACTACATAGTAACCAGTGATGGGAATTATGGCTCTTTTCCGTGAACCAGTTCACTCAGCAGTAAGAGTTGACTCAGTTCATTCAGCTCCCAAACGACTCGTTATTCTACAAAACCATCCAAAGTCATTCGTCTTTGTTTATCAATATTAAATCTCTCTTTTTGCGATTCTCAAAATCGCACTTTCATTTTTATGGTGTTTTGATCAAATCTTTTTAAACGAAAGTAAATATTGCTTCGACTCGCCTAAAAGATCCGACTCAAAGAGTCGACTCCTTTGCAGTCGACACATCGCAGTAATATGGTTCGATTTGATCTGCCTTTGGGGACTCGTGTGTTTTGCAGGAGAAGGATAACTGGAGTGGGATCGCCAGGACGGTGGACCGTCTCTGTTTCTACATCGTGACTCCCGCCATGACCGTCGGAACCATATGCATCTTCCTTACTGGAATCTACAACCATCCGCCTCCTCTTCCATTTGAAGGAGACGCGTTCACTTACCATGAGGCAGACAAACGCTTTATGTGATTCATCAGCGACACCCAGGAATACTTTGCTTGGGTTCTTCCATTTATTTATGCTTGATTCAATTTGCTATAGTTTTCTCAGTGTACTGTATGTTGAGAATTTACAGTAAATAAACCAGACCTGGAGTTTACTTATGATTGTGATATGAATTAATTAACTTTCATTTTTACTGCATTGAGTTAAACAGTACGGGTGGAATTTAGCCACTTGGCGTCCATTTTAAGTGGTGTATATTGTGTATACAATTCAACAGATAAACCCTGCATGATAAAATGCTAATAATGATATAAAGTCAGTCAGTACGTCTGAAGTCAGAACTCAGACCTGCGTGAATTATGGTGTATAAAGTTTCGCAGAAGGTGATGAGATGCTACAGCAGCTGCTCACAATGTGAGAAGGTTCAATTATGTTGTCAAAGTCAAGCGTAAACTTGACAGTTTAATGACGCAGATGGTTTGCAGAATGATGGCGACGGACGAGAGTTATTACCCGCTCGGAGACAGAAGGCTTTACTCTTAATTGACTTTCAATTCATCAGAAGTGAAGTGAACATTGAGGTGTTTGAGTTCTGTTGTCACATTCTCCGTTCTCACTAGACCCCTTTACTGATATATACGATACAGTACGTGAATCAGCCATACAGCTTTCCCTTTCTCACAGCTTTACAAGCCTGACTTGATGTAGAGTAAACTCCAGAAATATTGGCGTCCTTCAACAAAATGAGTGATATATCGACTTACCTTTAAACGACGTCATACACGTCGATCACGTCGTCGTTCCAAACACTTGTTAGCAACAAGCTAGCCAGCAAACTGTGATGAGTGAGGTATATTTTCTGCAGAACAGTGAGTACATTCAGTGTTACGGATTTAACAAGCGAATATATCTGTATGTTGTCAGTGTAACTCATTTAAATGTAAGAAGCACTGCTGTGTTTATTGTTGATGCTGTGAGCGGCCATGTGGATTCGATGTCACTTGCTGAACTCGGGAGTTGAGGAGACGTTTCCGGGTACTGTAGGCGTTTCCTAGTCGGAGGTTGGAAATTACAGCACAACATTAAACCTATGGGATTGCACTATACTATTTAAAATTTGTTTGTAGTAGTGTATTTTTCAATTATTGGCACCCCTACAAGTAATATTTGGTGAACAGTATTTTAAAACCTTAAAAGTTTTCTCAAGAGAACAGTCATATACTGTAGTTTGGAAAATTTGCGTTTGTTTATTGAACAATATCAATAATATTTTGAGATACACAGCTGTCTGTATATCTGAAATTCTTATTTAATTTTAGAGGTGAAGCGGTGCGGGAATAAACTCTCTCTTTTCAAATGATTTTGTTTGTAAAATGTTGATGCAACTCCAAACATCTTACAAAGTGGTGTATAAAGAGTTCTCGGTGAAACGCCAGGGCTGTTGTGAACGTATGAAGGTCCTATCTTTCTAAAGCAGTACTAGGTAATTGAGCAGACCCTCATTAAAACGAACCATGACCTTTTAAATTGATGCATTCTGAATTGATGCATTTTAAATTGATGCATTTTATCCCGTGTAGGCTTTACGTCTCCTGAAAAAGAAAGAAAAAAAGGAAATAAATGCTAAATATTTTAAACGCTAGCACCACCTACGCACTTGAAAACAGCTGTCAAGAAGAACTCAGTATTTCTGCAGGAGAAAAAAAATGCACATTTTGGAAGGGAGACAGAGGGAGGGGGGCATTAAATAAATACGCCTGGCATCTCTTGAAACCTCTGAAAACGTCGTCCTCCCACTCAGACTCAGCAGGCAGCGCAGTGCACACCTCACTCTCCCCCTCCGCACATTAAACCCTGAACTCGGTCCGGGGGCGTTTGTTTATCATGCTGTTTGTGCAGCATAAGCAACGATGCAGGGATGAAAGGAGCTGAAACGTCTCTCAGGCAGACCGAGACGGAGACCGAGACGGAGACAGACGCATCCTGCGGAGCTCTTTTTCACCACTCCACATCCCTGTGAGGAAAGAAATGCCACCAAAAAAAAAAAAACCCACCAAATAAATAAATAAATACAAAATAAATAAATAAAAATAGAACAAATCTACCGGTGAAAGTTAAAGCAGGTTCCACATGAAGATAAAAAAAATCACAAAAGCTAAATAAATAGTTTTTTAAAATAATCAGAATGTTTATGTTTTTCTCTGTGGTGAAGTTTCTATCTAAAAACCCACTTTTTAGAAGCTAGGAATCCTTAATTATCCAATGAACCATTAAGGAATCACTCAAGAACCTCTATACTTGAAGAAGGTTCAAGCAAGGAGGTGATGAAGCAGAGATACTGTAAATACTCTGAAGATTATTTTTCTATGACAGCACATCACCGTGTGTTTTATTCCTCTCATACCACAGCAATTTACCAACAAATACACTTAAAGTTACAGATTTACCTCTGAGTGTTACACAGCACTGACACTGGAGACTCCTTCCATACATAAGGAGTTAAATAAACATCTCCTTACTTTAAAAAAAAAAAACTTAAAACAACAACAATTTATTTAACCCATTTATTATTAGTGGAGCGTCCGCCGTACAAGTGTTACTATAGAAACGATAAGGTATTAGCGATAATGAGTGCATTAATATAAACCTATGATGCTTTAATTAATCAACACCTTCTGACCAATCAGAATCCAGAACACATAATTAGACCTAAAGGACCACGGTCAGTTTTCCTGAGGAGGGAAACATTACCAAGGGTACAAATGTTTCATGAATATTAGCGGTCAGAGATTTATTTTACGATGTCATCCATAAAGATAAGTTCAGATTCTCTATCCAACTAAAGCACAAGTTCTCAATCCTGGTCCTGGAGAACCCTGCTCCCAACACTAATATGTGCAGGACGCTAAGTTCTCCAGGGTTGAGAACCTGTGAACTAAAGGATGAAGGTGCTATCCAGAATGATTTGCACATCCGATGCTGTCCAGCAGGTGGCAATCTGCCTCTCCGTGGTGTGAGAACATGTGCTGGAGGTGATAAGGAACCTGCAGTGTTGTCATAGCACTGAGGGTCGCTCGAGAGCCTCGTGTATGATTCATGTTGACACACTGAGGCTCAATCTGGGTCTGTGAGGAACTGCCTCCAGTCTGCTCCCTCCATCTGCTCTCAGCCTCCAGCACGAGGAGTCGAGGAGCATCATCAGGAGGAGGGCTGAAGAGGACAATGATGATGATGAGGATGGATTTGTGAAGAAGGTGTGGATGATAGCACTGTGGACTTCACTAATGTGACAGTAGTATTGACACTAATAGGAAATACTGAGAAAGCACCATCACTGATGTTCCACTGGAGAAATGTGCTGAAGCTGTCTACTCCATGATGCACCATGGATAAACCGTGATGGTCAGGACCTCAGGTTCCCTAAAGGCTTCTCTCTCTCTCTCTCTCTCTCTCTCTCTCTCTCTCTCTCTCTCTCTCTCTCTCCCCATGTCCAGACTGCTAAAGCCAAGGTGACAGAAAGTCTATACATGAAGAAGAAGCTGCTTGGTCTTCACCAGCGAAAAAAAAACATCATATTAAATTTAAAAGGGTTTAGTGTCCAGAGCTTTCAGGTGACTTCACGTAAAAATAAATTAATTGTGGAAACAAATTGTGGAAACAATCAACTATTACAAAAACAAACAAACAAAATAAAAGTTCCCATTAGATCCAAAAAGGGGTTTTCAGCTTGATGCCATCGGAGAACCCTTTTAAATTGCACAAAGATCATTTTACTCTCAAATTCTTTAGAGAACCATCTATGTACGGTTGCTTTAAAGAACCCACAAATGGTTCTTCACAGCAGTCCCACAAAGAACCGTGCTATCATAAGTTCTCTAAAAACCCTTAGTCATTGCTTTAAGGAGCCAAAGTAAAGTTCTTAAGAATGGTGCCAGGAGAACCTTTTCCAGTCCCACAAAAAAGTTATAGGGTTCACTTTAACCTGTTAAGGGACGATACCTTGAAGAAACTGCTCTGAAGAACCCATAATGAACCATAAAAAGCTTCTTTAATCTCCTAAGAACCATACAGCTCAACTCAAGAACCCTATACAGTGAAAATGGTTCTTGACAAGAACACATGATGGCGTATGACTATAACATTCCACGTGTCTAAAACCACGTGTGTGTATACTGTATTTACTTGCTTCACGTCTGAGGTGACGCATCTGTAATGACGTCACTGGGTAGGTGAACAATTAGTAGGCCTATTTGAATGGAAATTAATTTAGTTAATTTTATAAATGAAAAGAAAGATTAGATTACAGCAAAAAAAAAAATCACTTTGTTTAATTTTTAAAACTATTAATGAAGAAGGCATTGAGATCTTCGCGCACAAACTCCCGAGGAAGTGGCGTCTAATCTAGTCTAATGTTTACATATTAACATATTCAACCCCAAAAAACGTGTTTATGCAGCAGCCAGCACTCTTTTATTTGATTTGATTTATTTTCTTTTAGAATCCGCACCGCCTTCCTGTCCCATTAAAGCTCGTGCAGCCCGGTGGGAAATAATCACGCAGTGAGTCAAATTCACTTTGCGCTGCGCCTCTCTCTCTCTCTCTCTCTCCCTCCCTCTCCCCCTCTCTCTGCGCCGTGCTTTTCTTCCCCCACACCATCAGTTCCTGTCTGCTAGAGGAACCGAATGCACCCTGTGTGAGCAGCAGCAGTAACAGTAACCAGACGCGCCTCTGGAGAACATCCGCGATGTGAGTGAAGGCGCCCGAACCGAACCGAACCGTGAAGAGGTGTTCTGCGTAAAAAAATAAATTAAAAAAAGCCAAACACAAAGGAGATGAGATGAGATGAGCTGAGAGGCGGTGGGAGCGGTGTCCGGGCGATGCGGTGCCTCCACACGCTGTCATGAAACCGGAGCGTCGCGGAGACTGAACGGGTCCGAGGTGCGGGACGAGATCCGGACCCGCAGCATTACCGGAATCCTCCCCTACACACACACACACACACACACACACACACACACATACACACACACACTTCCTTCTCATCACATCACGCAGCTCTAGAGAAAGTTTCCTGATGGCCCTCGTCATGGAACCTGTGAGCAAATGGAGTCCCAGTCAAGTGGTGGACTGGATGAAAGGTAAGGAAGGAATGGAGATTCATTCGGTTCTTTAAAACCTTCTCAGATTCGACGCACATCGATGTCGTTTTCACTCTGATCGGATTTGCGTGGTGCCTGAGAGGAGTCGCGTGCATACGTGTGATGTCGGTGTGAACAGGTGTGCGGTGGTTATGTCATGGGAACCAGTTCCACCATCCCGTTTCTAATCTCTCTCCCAGTTTACACTGCTGTCTCCCGGGCGCGTGATTTACCCTGAATACACTGATGCGTGAGTAAAATAATAATGATAATAATAATTTAAAAAAAAAACATGTTGGAAGTTAATGACAGGAAGCAGAGAGATAAATTAATTAATACACTAAATGAATGAATGAATAAATAAATAAATAAATTACAGACGTGCTCTTGCAGGCGCAGGTGAAAAGTGAAACATCAGCGTCGGTGGAAATTACGCAATAGCGCACTCGTGAGTGGGCGTGGCCTGTTCGACGTGAGAATAAACCGAGCTCTAGACATTCCCTTAGGGCACTCAAACATGTCTATTAAGCTTCAAGAACAGCACAAGCTCCTCCTCCACCTCCTCCTCCTGGATATCCCATGCTTCCTGAAGAGTTCAGATTGAAAGCATTTGATCCAGATGATAAAATAATGGGATTAACTGGAAATTCTGCCAGGAAATACTGGGATTCTGGATAAGCAACTGGAGAGATTTCCCATCAATCCCACACACACACACACACACACACACACACACACACACACACACACACACACACACACACAATAAAATGTTCTGTCCCATCCTGAACACGTTACTCAGGACATGTAGTTCATTTAAGATTAAAGTGAGAATTCTCGGACATTATCCACGTTTAACTTGCTATTTAAGTTTAAAACAAAACTTTATTTAATAGTAATAATAATAATAATAATAATAATAATAATTCTATTTCAGATGTTTAAAAGTTAAAAACAGAAATAAAGTAGCAAAAAATTAAGAAATTAAAATCGGAAAATAAATGCGAACAGCGACTGGAAAAAAATGATAATAAAACACAAAAATATCTCATAAAAAGTGTGCAAAAACAGAATATTAATATTAAAATGAAATACAAAAGTGATTTCTGTGCTTATTTACATATTTATTCATTAGTGTGTAATCTTAGGGTAATAACGAGAGATTAGTTTAACCCAAATAAATGAAAAGATTGACAGAGATCCTATACTTTGAATCATTTATTCCAATCCCCCAAAAAATAAGCAGGAAAGTAAAATATTTTTATTCTTTTTAGTTTGTATTTGGGATGTATAAAGCCAGCCCTCGCAGCGTTTTTGTTATTTTTGCATCATGTTTTTGTCCAGACCAGAGCGTGGCGTATTGACTTTGTGTCTTGTCAGTGTGTGTGATGTTGCCTGTAATAGCAGAGCGTTGTCTGTTTCTCTTTTTATTTATTATTTATTATGTAATGCGTCTTTAAAAGACAGCAAGACAGATTACATCATCGCTGCCAAAAATCCTATCTTTTAAAAAGTGGTTAATGGTGAAAAAACGGTTGTGAAGCTACAGTGGTGGTCAGGGATACTGTAGTGTGTGTGTGTGTGTGTGTGTGTGTGAGCAGCCACAGTCAGTGCATCTGTGAAAAAACAGGTGAGAAAGATGGTGACAGTTCAGAGCTAAAGCCTGGAGCAAGACACCCACACACCTGCTGTGTGTGTGTGTGTGTGTGTGTGTGTGTGTGTGTGTGTGTGTGTGTGTGTGTGTGTGTGTGTGTGTGTGTGTGTGTGTGTGCGTGCGTGCGTGCGTGCGTGTGTGTGTGGGTGGATGCTTATTCTCACTTATTTTACTCTAAGCACTGGGGCTGCATTACAGAGAAGCTTCTTTCACAGGAGTTGATGTTGGTGTATCAGAGATGTTCAGGGTCTGTGTCATTCACATGGGAATTTCCCGGGACATTTTCCGTGCCATGTCCTCTGAGTTCTCCAGTTTCTTCCTACATCCCAAAAAAATGGTGGATTCTGTATTGACATTTGATGTGTGTGTGTGTGTGTGTGTGTGTGTGTGTGTGTGTGTGTGTGTGTGTGTGTTGGGGGTGGGTGAGGGGGTGGGTTGGGTTTCAGGGTGTATTCTCTGGAATACTCAGGCCCGTTATTCCTTGGATAGACTCTGGATCCACCACCACCCTGGACAAGATAAAGCACTTAATGACGATGAAAAACTTAATTAGATCAGAATAAAAATGGGTTAATGAGCATCCTGGGAATTTCCCAGGAATTGTATTGGGTTCAGTTTTTGAAAGCGTGAGCTTCTGAACAGGGCTAAACATTCTCTCTCTCTCTCTCTCTCTCTCTCTCTCTCTCTCTCTCTCTCTCTCTCTCTCCCTCACTTCATACTATATATATATATGTAAAAGCAGTGGCTTTAATCCGAGCTCTTTCGTCTGTATCGTAATGTCGTGTGTCGGGAGAAATGATGACGCTGATGAAAAAGCTGTTCTGAGAGAGCGAGAGAGAGAGAGAGAGAGAGAGCGAGAGAGAGATGTTTGTGTGGTTGTGATGAAGAAGCCATTGTTGGATATGAACAAGTTGTGCGTCTGTGGCTCATGATGGGTTGGAGTGTGTGAGTCAGACAGCCACTGTGCGCTTGAGAGATCAGTGTGTGTCGTGTTCAGCCTCGAGCCTACACATTACACTCAGCCAGCACAGCGTTACTTAACGAGGCCAACAGAAAAACAGGACTAGCTCTGAAATGCTACGTCTTCCTCACAAACTAAACATTCGCTCCCGTGCATGAAGAACGTTCACTTATGGAAAAACTCCATTCGTAAAAGCTTCCGTGAGGACGGGATTTTCCTTCTGCACAATTCCTCTCATTATATATTTACATCTATTTATTTATTTATTCATTTATTTGTTTATGCATTTGCCAGATGCTTTTATGCAAAAGAACATGCTAGCTAAACAATTATGATATGTTAACAAATCCAAGACAGTACCTGTCCTGAATTAAGTTCCAGAGTATTAAGAGACCCAAACATGGATGTGTGGGTGGAGTTAGAAGTATCACAGATCATTGATTGGTCAAATGCAATCATCACGAGTCCAAAAAGCATCCCAAAGTTCATATTTCTGTACTAAATATGCTCTTAAACAAAGAGTTCCTCAAACGTTCTAAAGGTTCTAGAGAACCATTTTAGTAATATCACAAGACCGTATACCACAATTTATTCAACACAAACAACTTTTTAGAACGTAGCCTAGCGAGGTACAATGGCTTTTCTAAGAGTTCGGTTCTATCAGACAACATTCCCATCAAGTACATTCGAGAACCTGGAAGGTTCCGCTGCAGTAAGAGGTGAAACAACTCATAAAGTTTCTACTGTTTGTGTTTGCTATAAAAAAATAAACAGCGTCGCATGGATATGATGTCATTATTCCACGACCCTCAAGAACCCCTCCTACTGTTACAGGAGCTCTTTAATGGATCATTGGATAAGTAATGCTTCATTGCCTCATGAAATTGCTCTTCTTGGAACCCTTTCTGAGCGGGAAACACTTTGTTGTAGGGTTCTACACGGACTGTTTAAGGATTCTAAATGAATGCCCTGATTTTTCGGAGTGTTCCCTTTTAGTGATGGGAAACAGACACAGGTTTAATTGGATAATTAACAGTTTGTCACCTCCTAAAGTGGTTCAACTTGTTAAGGAAGCTCTCTGTGATAGGATTTGACATAGAACCATTAGGGGTTCCCTAAGAGTACAACCCAAAGAAACCCTAAGCGTTCTAAATTTTTAAGAGTGTACAGTTTTGTGATTTTGGGTTTATTTAATAATTACAGGTCCTTAGCCTCCTACACGGGTTTAGGTTATGTTATGGAAACACTGCTGTATGATTTCTTTAAGGGTTCTCCTAGAAGTACAACCACAGAACCTCTAAGGTCCTAAACATTCGGACTGTACTGTTATGTGATGGAGAACTGACACAAGAACTTGACCAGAGTTCATTTGAGTTCTTAAATTAAGCGTTCTTAGCTTGAAAAATGGTTCTGTTGTAGGATTCTAGCTTTTAAGGGTTCCCCTAGATGGACAAATGAAGCACCCTTAAGGGTTCTGTGTACCATTTTGTGATAGAAAATTGAGATAAAGAGACTCAACCAGGGTTAATTGTTGTATAATTGCATAATTAGGGGTTCTTAACTTTCTAAAAGGATTCTTTTTGGAAGAATTGATGAGAGGGGAAACACTGTTGTAGGATTCTAGAGGTTCTCCAGAGGGACAACCCAAAGAACCTGTACTGTATATCTATGTCTGTGTCTGTTAGGGTGAAAGAGTGTCGCAGTATGTGATGGGAAACAGACACGGAGACTCAACCCGGGTTAAGTGGATAATTAAGGGTTTGTAGCTTCCTAAAAGGGTTCTACTTGGAACCACTTCAAAGACACAGAAATCTAAACACTTTGTTGTAGGATTCTACACAGAGTTTTTAAGGGTTCTCCTAGAGCTGTAAAGCTCCGTGAAAGTAAGAATCGAATGAATGCATCTTAGCATAATGAATTTCTCACGCGCTTTTCCAAACCCTTAAAGCTCAATGTAAAATGATTAAAAGTGAAGGGTTCTCTCAACCGTGGAACTTTCACACTATATAAAACCCTTATCTGCATTCAGCAATTAATAAGCACTTGAACGTGGAGGACGAGGATGAGGAGAGGAACCGGACGCTGCATGGGGTTTAATGAGAACAGCGAGAACGATGGTGCTCTCTAATCACGACACAGCAGCAGCAGAACCCGAGATCAGACACGGCACACTGGGATAAATAAAATGAGACAGAAGAGACAGGAGTGAGCAGGAACCGTTGGACGCTTGCCGTGGTCTTGAAAACACAATCTGATTTTTGGCAGCGAGTGAACCGTGAAGAGACAAAGAAGAGAAAGAAAGCGAGAGAAAAGAAGAGCTTTCCCCTGAACAGACCTCCTCCTCCTCCTCCCTGTCCTCTCTGGCGTCCCTCAAGGTTTCCAGTCGTGGTTCTGTCGCTCAGGTTTTCAAGGCCTCCTACTCATCCGTGCTTTTGTTCTCGCGGCTCTGAAGTGCACCGTGCTGGATCAGGAGGTCTGATTGAAATTCATACGGAGGAGAAGAGGGTGAGGCGTGCTCTCTGTATGTGGGGGGAACACAGTAAGGGTTCTGGCAGAAGTAATGCGGGTCTGAGAGATCCATGGGTACAGTGGGAAAAAAGCAGCTCTAAACGGTTTAAACGTCAGATAAAATGTTGTTGAGGAGGAAGAGGAGGAAGAGGAAGAGGAAGAGATGGAAGAGGAAGATGAGGAAGAGGACGGTGAGGAACATGAGGAAGAGGTGGAAGATGAAGATGAGGAAGAGAAGGAAGAGGAGGAAGAGGAAAACGAGGAAGACGAAGAAGAGGAAGATGCACAAACATACGTATACTTTCAAGCAAAACACAAGTGTAACACAAGAACTAACGCAGATTTAGATTTCCGTGGCAGTTGCTTAGGCATTTATGTGTAACAATAAAATACGTACTCGATTACATCGATTGAATAAATGTAGCACTCGACTGTGTTTACAGTGCCGTGTGTAAGTATTCACACCCACCACATTTTCTTATGTTACAACCTGGAACAGAAATGTACTTCACTGCCATGAATCTACACAAAATATCAAAGCGAAGGGAAAATTAATAAAGTTTGAAAAATGATTGACAAAGAAATAAAATGTAAAAAACAATGTGTGCTTGCATGTCGGTCCGTACAGGAGTGTTTTTACTGCTTGTGATTGTTGCGGCCAAAAACGCTTCATTTTGCTGCGGATTTTTTTTCTTGTGATGCAACGTTTTTGTGCGTTATTTCGTGGAAAACGACTCGGATCTGAGAAATCGCGTTCGCACGGAAATGTTCTGCGTGCTCTTTCACAGTGATGTTTGCTGGTAAACGAGACCCTTTAGATGTACTTGTGTCGAATGCGCGTCGGGATGACGTCACATGAAGCGTGTCGGCCCGAACCTTTTGGAAAAATTGCAAGCTCCTCTGGATATCGCACAGTTTGCTCGATTTTGCGTTCATTTCTTCGATCGCAAAATTGCGTAATCCTGTAGGGACCGACTCACGTATTCACCTCTAAATGAGTTCAGGTGACAAAATGAGTCGAATGGAGTCGACCTGCGTGCAATTAAAAGTCGTTTTCACGCCTGCGATACGATTGTTGAAGTGTGAAGCGGTCTGGAGAACCGATCCCGAAACAGAAAAATTACGGTAACAGTTGTGTAAGTAGTTGTGTAATTTGTCTTTGCCGTCTTTAGTATTTCATATGAGCAAGTGTGCCTTAATCCTGTGGGAGCTGGAATGAAACATTTGGTGACTCAGTGGCATTCTGTGTGTGTGTGTGTGTGTGTGTGTGTGTGTGCGAGTGTGTGTGCGAGTGTGTGAGTGGATTACTGAAATGACTTTACAGTCTAATCTGTATTTTAGTCCGCAGTTTCTCCTGCTTCGTCTGATAAACGTTTAATCTCCTGCTCACTTGTGAGACACTTTGCATTGACACCACGGTGCTGCTGAATCCTGGATCCTGATTGGTCAGAAGGTGTTGACTAATTCTCTCTAACCGCAGCTCTGACAATAGTGCAGGTTTATTACTGTATTAACGTTCTGATACGTTATCATTTCTATAGTAATGGCTCGTTCACAGGGACGTGTACAGGTGGACATCGTAAACAGGTGTTATTATTAGAAATGGTTGACGTGGTGAAGCTTTTCTGTAAAGAGATATTTATTTAATATTTACGGAAGGAGCCACACACACACACACACACACACACACACACACACACACCGTTTTATTCTTGACTTGTCCTCTTTATTTTGTCCTGAGGGGGACGCAAGGCTTGAACATCTCGACAGAAGGATGGAACGGCGAATAAAGACGCAGGATCAGGAGCGATTTACTCTAAACACGCTTTTGTTTTTCTATCATCGTGAGGACCTTCTTCTGACACAATCGTTCCTTCCATATCCTATCATATCCATAGCAGCTTTTGTACCTTTTTTTAAAGAAGAATTAAGATTCGAAAACCCTAAATCGTTCTTCACTCGGTTCTTCAAGGGGAATACAGATAACAGGGGGCGTTATTAGAACATTTATTAAGTAGAAATCAGGTTCTAAGAAGGTTAAACTGAAATTAGGCTCCAGATCGTCCTTGAAGCTTTACAGTGCTGGTATAATACAGCCTAGGGACGTTTTGATTCGAAGGTTGGATTGTAAACGTTCAGAAAACGTTCTGCTAACCTAAAACTCTTACTGAGGAAAGTTCTATGAAGAACCCTAGAACATATTTCCTAATCAGAGCGGGTTCCAAGTAGAACACTGTTAGGAAGCATTAAAGACGTAGTGAGGAACTTTTTTTTTTCTTCCTTAACATCTTCATTCTAACTCATTTCTGTTCACACACACACACACACACACAGAAAACACACACACCGTAGGCGAATGCATTTTGAATATTCCAAGCGTGACCAGGGTGTGTGCTCAGGCGTGCATGAATACAATATCATATTTCACATGTCATGTGGTATGTATGTGTGTGTGTGTGTGTGTGTGTGTGTGTGTGTGTGTGTGTGTGTGAGTGTGTGCAGGCCAGTTCTTTTTCTTTTGCTGTGTTTAGCTCTGCAGTTTCCATAAAGCTATATTTAAAAGCGACGCTGTTTTTGCTGATCACAGATCGTCTTTATCGCAAAGTCGATACACAGAACCGAAGCCAAGCGCTTGGCTGGAGAACCGGGTTCTAATTAAAGACTTTTTTTTTCCCCCTGACATAACAGCACTTTTTATTCTAATTCTCTTTACTGTTGGAATAGAGACACAGATAGAGAACAGGGAGGCTGAATGTTCTCTGTATATTGAAGAACACACACACACACACAGAGTTCTGCACACGCAGGTGCGTGGGTGTGAGGTTTGGCCCCGAGTGAATTTTCCCTCTGGTATGAGTGTGTAAAACAGTGTGTTTATGTGTGTTTGTGGGAGTAAAGTGTGTGAGTCAGCTCTGAGTCACAGTATAGGACAGTACAGTGCAGTACAGACAGAGAGACATCCAACACACACACACACACCCACACACACACACACATAACACGACAACATGTAGGACGTACCTCCTTATTCTGTGAGTTCAGTCGATTTCTTCTAGATCTGAATATCAAACACTTCATGAAAGAAATACTCGATACATTTTCATCCAGACCTTCAAAGGACTTGTTTACAAATATTACAGATTATTACTCTATTGATTATTAATTACTCTATTTATTGGATGTCTGATCGATTGTAGTAAAAATTGTTTCATGAGAAACAGTACAATCACTGTGGAATTAAGAGAATAAAAAGTAAAAGAAAATATTCCTTTCATGCATAAATGATTTAAAATAAAACCAGAATCCAGATTCTTTAGAAACAAATTAACAAATTATGTTATAACTACAACTGAGACACGTTTACTGAATAAATTCCTCGATGCACGTTAAAAAAGTCACGTGACTTTGCCTCAACTTTCCCTGTTGTGGATGTGTGTGTGTACAGTATACTGTGAGTAATTTAAATGTAAGAAGTGCTGCTATGTTTACTGCTGATGCTCTGAGCGGCCATGTTGATTTGACGTCACATGCTGAACTCAGGCTTGAGAAAACCAATCCCGCGTTCCTGAGTAGGAATTCCGAGTGGAGTTAAAAACACTTGGTCTGAGGTCAGAAATGACGAGTTACGGTCTTCAGTCAAATGCAGAAGCAGTACAGAGCGTGAGGACGATGGAGCTGAGCGCTCAGAGCAGTATCAGTGAGCGTGATCTTTAAAACCGAGCCGTACCTCAAGCATACGGTCACGAGCATAGTATAGACACTGATGATGGGAATCTCATGTGTGTCAGTGCTCAGTGCTCGCTGAACTGGAGTGCTCTCTCTCTCGCTCTGTCTCTCACTCTCTCTCACTCTGTCTCTCTCTCTCTCACACTCTCTCTCTCTCTCACACTCTCTCTCTCTCACGCACGTGTGAGAGTTTCTCTGCACGCTCCCCTCACTGCATGCAGTTCACGCAGTGTGTATTAGTTTTGTAGAAACTGAAAGTGGAACTTTCATATATTCTAGATTCATTATACGTAAATGAAATATTTCAAGCCTTTTTGTTTTGTTTTAATCTCGATGATTACAGCTTACGGAAATCAACAATCCAGTATCTCAAAATATTAGAATAAAGAATTTATAATACAGAAATGTCGACCTTGTGAACAGTATGTTAATTTATGCGCTGATACTCGGTTAGGGTTTTAACCCTTTTGCAGGAAGTGCTGCAACAGTGCGGCGTGGCATGGAGGTGATCAGTATGTGGCACTGCTGAGGTGTTCTGGAAGCCCAGGTTGCTTTGATAGCGGTCTTCAGCTCGTCTGTATTGTTGGGTCTGGTGTCTCTCGTGGATTCTCTATGGGGTTCGGGTCAGGAGAGTCGGCTGGACAATCAAGCACAGTAATACCATGGTCACAAACCAGTCACTAGAAGTTTTGGCACTGTGAGCAGGTGCCGTGTCCTGCTGGAGAAGGAAATCAGCATCTCCATAAAGCTCGTCAGCAGACGGAAGTATCCATGAAGTATCTAAAATCTCCTGGTAGACGACTCTCGACTTGGGAAAACACAGTGGACCAACACCAGCAGATGACATGGCACCTCCAATCATAACTGACTGTGGAAACTTCACACTGGACTTCAAGCAGCTTGGATTCTGTTCCTCTCCACTCTTCCTCCAGACTCTGGAACCTTGATTTCCAAATGAAATGCAACGTTTACTTTCATCTTCCCCGTGCTTGTGTGTGTACTGAACCAGACTGAGAGATTAAAGCCTCAGGAAACGTTCACAGGTGTTTGGAGTTAATATCTGATTAGAGTCTCCTCAGGTCGATATTTCTGTATTATAAATTCTTTATTCTGATATTTTGAGATACTGGATTGTTGATTTCCGTGAGCTGTAATCATCGAGATTTTTTAAAAAAAAAGGATTGAAATATTTCACTTTATGTGTAATGAATGTAGAATATATGAAAATTCTACTTTTTGAATTAAATTACAGAAAAAAAACTTCCTGTGTTCATTTGACTAGTTTTCTTTTCATCCCAGGCTTTGTGTTTTCTGAATAGCTGGCTTTGCCTCCACAAATAATGCTGTGTTTACTTATAATACTGCTGCATTGTGTGTGTGTGTGTGTGTGTGAGAGAGAGAGAGAGAGAGACAGAGAGAGAGAGTGGTAAATGATGCCTCAGCTGCATTAATAATAGACCACACAGAGGAATTAATCGGATAATGCTTGGCCATGAGCAGAGGGATGTTCTAGTCTCAGGCGTTTTGTGCGTGAGAGAGAAATAAATACTGTTTACATTGGCTCCGTGTTCTACTCGATGCTAGAACCTGATGCCCTGACTGTGATAAATAATTCAGATTCACACCATTTCTCTCTCATTCTCTCTGTCATTCCCCTCTTGGGATTCTCCCCCCTCCCCTCTTCTCTCCATCGACCACGTTTATGCAGCTACGAGCCACAATTAGCAGCAAATTAACACACGGTTCCACAAATGAACACACGGTTCCATGCCGTTAACTCCCCGAATCCACTCTGAAAGTCACAGTGAAAGCGTGCGGCGGAAACAGAAAGACTCTAATCACCATAAATCATCTGCCGTGTTAGACAAAACATCGAATTAAACCTCAGCAGGAGAACATCATCACAACACCACTATCATAACTGAGACGTGTCCCAAAGCCAAGTGTTGTTTAATGTGCATCGGTTTAATGGAGGTACGAGAGGTAGAACCCTTGTTTTGGAAGGTAATTATCCAAAGAACCCTTTTTTTGTGTAGTAACTGAGTAAGTGTGCAGTACACACTCCAAAGGTTTGCTCTTTAGTTTCTCCTTTATTATCTAGAACCTGTCAGGAGTTTCACATTTAGCTAGCATAGTACTTGGTAGATTATTAGAGGTTCTTTAAGGGTTCTTCAAGGGTTCAGTGGATATTTAAGTATCTTTGCTTCCAGTCAAGGTTCTGCTAGGAAACCTTTCTGAAGGAAACACTTTGTTGTAGAGTTCTACATAGAACCTTTCAGCTATCCTACAGAGAGACAACTGATGAAGCCTTCTAGAGTATGCTCTTTTATTTCCACGGGTTCCACAGACAGACAGATAGATAGATAGATAGATAGACAGGCAGACCAGCAGACAGAGAGACATTTAAATAGATAGATGGATAGATAGATAGAGAGATAGACAGATAGACAGATGGATTGTTATATAGACAGACAGACAGACAGATGGAGAGACAGATGGATAGTTAGATAGAAAGACAGACAGACAGATAAATAGTTAGACAGACAGATGGATAGTTAGATATACAGACAGACAGACAGACAGATAAATAGTTAGACAGACAGATGGATAGTTAGATAGACAGACAGACAGACAGATGGATAGTTAGATAGACAGATAAACAGACAGATGGATAATTAGATAGAGAAATAGACAGACATAAATAGTTAGATAGACAGACAGACAGATGGATAGGTAGAAAGACAGACAGACAGACAGATGAAAATATAGACAGATATATGGATTGTTAGATAGACTTACAGACAGATAAATAGTTAGACAGACAGATGGATAGTTAGACAGATGGACAGACAAACAGACAGACATATGGATAGTTAGATAGACAGACAGACAGATGAAAAGATAGACAGACAGACAGATGGATAGTTAGATAGACAGATGGACAGACAGACAGACATATGGATAGTTAGACAGATGGACAGACAGACAGACATATGGGTAGTTAGATAGACAGATGGACAGACAAACAGACAGACATATGGATAGTTAGATAGACAGACAGACAGACCGACTGACAGATAGATTTTTCTAGGCTCTAGTCAAACTTAAGTTCACACGAATACTCTGTGTCTGTAGATTAGACCTTAGTGATGAGTTCTGATAATAATCACACACACACACACACACACACACTCACACACACACACACACACACACACACACACACACTCACACACACACAGGCGTCTGAGACTTGCCTTATGCTGGATGAACAGTTGCTGTGGCGATATGGTGGGGTGGAGATATGAAGGCATTAAACAGACTGACAGGAATGCCACAGGCTGCTGACAAATGGCGTCTGCCAGTGTGTGTGTGTATGTGTGTGTGTGTGTGCGTATTTCTGTCTCACACACTTGTGGTCCAGTGACTGATGTTCTTTACAAAACCGTAGAACCACATTTGGACCCCGCGCCCCTCCCTGCTCTGATTTCTGACATTCCTTGGATCTAGAACGTTTTCATCCTGTGGCGTTCTCGGCCATGAGCAACAGTGTGTTTATTAATCTGATGTGTGTGTGTGTGTGTGTGTGTGTGTGTGTGTGTGTGTGTTCGGAGCACTTTTCTGCAGTGTGCTGTAACTGGAGGCTACGCAGAAATCAGTTCTTATTGTGTTTAAGGTAAATCAGTGTATGAGCTCAGAGTGTATGCTCCACGCCCCATGCCCCACTGTCCACTCTCCGCTCTCCATTGGGGTTAGGGTTAGCTACATTAGGGTTAGGGTTAGCTACAGTAGGGTTAGGGTTAGTTATATCAGGTTTAGAGTTAGCTATATTAGGGTTAGGGTTAGCTACATTGGTTTTAGGGTTAGCTATATTAGGGTTAGGGTTAGCTACATTGGGGTTAGAGTTAGCTATATTAGGGTTAGGGCTAGCTACATTGGTTTTAAGGTTAGCTATATTAGGGATAGGATTAGCTACAGTAGATGTTAGGGTTAGCTACATTAGGGTTAGGGTTAGCTACATTGTGATTAGAGTTAGCTATATTAGGGTTAGGGTTAGCTACATTGGTTTTAGGGTTAGCTATATTAGGGTTAGGGTTAGCTACATTGGGGTTAGAGTTAGCTATATTAGGGTTAGGGCTAGCTACATTGGTTTTAAGGTTAGCTATATTAGGGTTAGAGTTAGCTATAGTAGGGTTAGGGTTAGCTATATTAGGTTTAGGGTTAGCTACAGTAGGGTTAGGGCTAGCTACATTGGTTTTAGGGTTAGCTATATTAGGGTTAGGGTTAGCTATGTTGGGGTTAGGGTTAGCTACATTAAGGTTAGGGATAGGGTTAGCTACATTAGAGTTAGGGTTAGCTACATTAAACTGTATGTTAGGTCTTTCATCTATTCTTGCATTATTACGACATTAATAATAATCAATTATATGAATTATTACACAGAAATATTACGAGATAGCTACATAACTACATTTCACTGCTGAAGCCGCCACCATTTTGAATGTTACTGCACGGCACTGCAGCGGTCATGTGGTACAAGTCGGGGCTCTCCGAAAATTCCCAGTTTACCAGTTGTAATTCTGAGTTCTACAAGGACGTGAATGCTTTTTATGAGTCAGAATCTGGTATTTATGGTAATTTCGACATGGTGTACGTAAACGTTCTGTTTTGGGCTGATCTGGGGACAGTGCCTACTTTCTCAGCTTTAGCACTATAACGGAAGCAGCAGGAACCCGGTCTCAGAGCAGCGATAAGGTCATGACCTTGAAGGTTTAAGTTTCTTTAAAAGCTTTCTGATGAGATTACAAAGATCTGACAGGAAGTTAAACACATTAAAACTTCCTGAGGAGTGTGTAGCTGAGAACTGGCTGAAGTTCTGCTCACTCTGTTACATTAAACACCTGAATTTTTGTAAATCCTGTTTGGTTTTTTGTTTAAAATTGTATTTTTTTTTTAAATTACTCTTCAATTTTGTGTAGAAAACTTCCCTGTATGGCACAAAAACCTCAAACTCTCAACTTCATTTATATAACAGTAATATTTGTACATCTGTTCTGAAAACCCTTTTAAAGTTTTAACTATTTATTTTTAAGTAAAAAAAGGCCTGAAACAAACAAATAAATAAACAAACAAAAACAAATAGTCAGCAATTAATTATGCACATAAATAAATAAATAAAGTAGTAAATGTATCATTAGATAAATGAAGGAACTACATAATAAATTAATAATCAAAAATGTGCAGTAGTTCATTGTTGATTTTTCTGCAAAATTAAGTATGCAAACAAATAAATAGTATAGTATAAAAGAAGAAGACACAATGTTCTATACATTTTTCCATTTAAGTATATATTTACATACACCCTTTTATATCTGATTTGATTCTAGATTTAACTTTATAATAACTAACAAATAAATCACCTGATTTTTTCTCCCGTATCACTGAACTCTTTTTGTTAAACATTTAGAAACATTATAAACAATAACAACAACAACAACAACAACAACAACGTCTGGGTGTTTAATGAGTTTAATCTGGTCACGCTCCACTCGCTTATTAAAATCTCTTTTGTACAGTGTGTGAAAAGTGTGTGTGTTAAAGATAAGATAATAAATAAAGGTCGTTTTCTCTGTAGTAAGAACGTGCTGAGTCACAACAAACAAATAAGACCACAGTGGGCCATGAAGCCTGGGTCTCATCTGAATTCTGGATTGTGATTGGTCAGAAGGTGTTGATTAAATTTCTATAACAGCAGCTCTGACACTAGCGTAGGTTTATATTAATGCACTAGTTCTAATACAGTACGTTATCGTTTCTATAGTAACGGCTCATTCACACAGTAAGGAGATGTTTATTTAGCTTCTTATTTATGGAAGGAGTCTCCAGTGTCAGGGGTAAAGCTGTAAGTTTTCTGACATCTTCAGGACAGAGTTTCCGCTTCTTTGCATTAAATGTAACTATAAACAGATAAAAATTATGATGTGTCTTTCTTTCTTTCGTAAATAAAAAAATTATACTCTTGAAACAACACGGTAAAAAGTAATTCCGTCTCTGAAAGGACAGCGCTTTTATGGCTTGTAACAGAAAATCTTTTTAACAACAATAATGGATTTATTATATATTTATATATTTATATATATATTTTCCCACAGGACTGGATGACTGTCTGCAGCAGTACATTAAGAACTTTGAGCGAGAGAAAGTGGGAGGTGATCAGCTGCTCCGCATCACCCATCAGGAGCTGGAGGATCTGGGTGTGTCACGCATCGGCCACCAGGAGCTGATCCTCGAAGCGGTGGACCTGCTGTGTGCTCTGGTAGGAACTCTCGTCCCGTCCCCCCCCCCCCCCCCCCCCCACCCTTACATTTCTGCAGACTCAGCAGCTGTAGGCTAATCACAGTTAGCAGCAAATTAGCAACGTGTTACACGCTATTAAATACCAAAGTCACTAAAACACCACACGACAAAAACGTTTACATTTATTAATCCAGCAAGTTGTTTTTATCCAAACCCCTGTACAATTAGTGAGGAACCGAAGACATGCAAAAAAAACTTTATAATACTTTATATATATATATATATATATATATGAATAACTTTATATAGCGCCCATGCAGTTTGCACTAAATTGGGACAAAAATAACTCCTGAGATAAACTTTTATTGCTATTTAAAAAAAAACAAACCAACAAAAAGATTTGTTTAGCCTTTTATTCCATGCTTAATTTCATGAATTAGTTGACCTCTGTTTTTTATTGTGCCGTTAAAAGATAAAGAGTAAAAAGTCTGTTTTGGAGTTTTATAAATAAAATAAAAATATATATACATATTTAAATTTTGCTTTGAATACTGGATTCAAATCTGCACATACAGTAATAAACAATATAATGTTCAATATACTGAGAAATAAATTTAATAACCATACTATTACTAGTACTCCAAATGTACTTAAACCATTATTCTGGATTCTGATTGGTCACATGGTGTTGATTAATCTAACAATTCTAATACGTTATGGTTTCTATAATAACGGCTCATTCGTAGGGATTTGTACCGCGGACACTCCCCATAAACGGATGGGCCAAAGCGTGTAATTGTCAAAACGCTGAGTTTTCTGTAAGCCGATGTTTAGTAATATTTAAGGAAGGAGTCTCCAGTGTCAGCGCTGGGTAAAAACAGAATGACTAATAATTTGGGGTTTGTAGCACACACCTTTACGCATTTAATATACACACACTTGTAAATATAAATCAGTCATGGATAAGGGTTAAGGGTTCTCAGCGTCACTTTCTACTGGTTCTAATCGGGAAACACTGCCGTAGGGTTCTATGTAGAACATTTCTTCAAGGATTTCCTCAAAGGGACAAGCAGAAATGGTACAGTTAGAGAGTTGAGGTTCTTTGATTGATGAGGTGTGATGCGGAGATTCGAGATTGCATGACACAGAAAAATAAAGAACTAGTAAAGAACCGTGTTCATGACTTTCACTGTCCTCTAATTCCATACGCGTTCACAGCCCTGAAATACTGGAACGTTCCATCGTTTTCTTTTCCTTAGCTGCAAAAATAAAACCCAGAGATGTGCCGTGTGAAACTGATCCGGGGGCGAGGCTACGGAGGAGCTCGGTTTGTGAACAAAAAAAAGACTTAAACCAATCACATCTTTTATGCAAATTATTACCGGATGAGAACATGCGTGTGAACGTGTGAAGTTGACAACATGCTGTATTTAGCGAACGTTTGTGATGAATACGGGGGCGCACGGTGGCTTAGCGGTTAGCACGTTTGCCTCACATCGCCAGGGTTGTGGGTTCGATTCCCGCAGCTCTGTGTGGGCGGAGTTTGCATGTTCTCCCCATGTTCTCCCCATGCTTTCCTCCGGGTACTCTGGTAGGTTGGTAGGCATGTTAGGTTGATTGGCATGTCCAAAGTGTTCGTAGTGTATGAATGAGTGTGTGAGTGTGTATGTGATTGTGCCCTGCGATGGATTGGCACCCTGTCCAGGGTGTACCCCGCCTTGTGCCGCATGCTCCCTGGGATAGGATCCAGGTTCCCCCCGACCCTGAAAATCGGTAGAAGATAGATGGATGGATGGATAGTGATGAATAGATGATGGTTGTCGTGGTAATGTAATGTTCCTACAGATTTATCTGCTGTTAAATAAATCCGTGAGAAAATAATATTTTATAGCTTACTACTACTTATGATTATTTATTTTCATACTTTTGATTATTCATAGATTCAGGAATTTTGAATAGCACCTATCAGAACCTGCCAGAATATAACATTATTATATATAAAACATTATACGTTATTATTATAACTTTATTATATATAACATTATAGATTATTATCATAACATTAGTATTAAAATTGTGTAATTGTAATAATTTAAGGACCAACTAGGTACCTCAGTGATGTTCCTGAAGTGAGCAATCGTTCTTCAGTTCCTCAGTTCCTCAGTTCCTCAGTTCTTCATTTCCTCAGTTCTTCATTTCCTCAGTTCCTCAGTTCCTCAGTTCTTCATTTCCTCATTTCCTCAGTTCCTCATTTCCTCAGTTCTTCAGCTCTTCATTTCCTCAGTTCTTCAGTTCTTCATTTCCTCAGTTCTTCAGTTCTTCAGTTCTTCATTTCCTCAGTTCTTCAGTTCTTCAGTTCTTCATTTCCTCAGTTCTTCAGTTCTTCATTTCCTCAGTTCTTCAGTTCTTCAGTTCTTCATTTCCTCAGTTCTTCAGTTTCTCAGTTCCTCAGTTCCTCATTTCCTCAGTTCTTCAGTTCTTCAGATCCTCAGTTTAGTTTGTTCTTTTTTAAAGAGTTATAAATGACTTGGGGGGAAAAAATGCAATAAAGTCATTTTACAGAAAAAAACGAAAGCTTGTAAAATTGTTTGCACTCAATTTCAGCAGAACTCCAGGAGAAAAAGGAGGTCCATGATGGAAAATGTTTCAGTTTTGACTCTTTAATATGATGCTCATTACAAGAGGAAGGCATCAATCTGCTGAGTTTTTATTGTTTCCTCAAACTGCCCGCGGTGCGATTTCTGTCTACTGGGACACGTTCGTTTTTGATTTCTCTGATAGATGTTCCGGTATGTTCTCCAAAAGCAGAGGAACATGATCACATGGCTGCAAGGCTTTGAGGAGGATCTCAGGCAGGGACTGGAAGGAAGCAGGAGGATTTTGAGAGCGAGATGGAGGGATGGAGGAGAGGAACATGGGCACGTTTGCACAGATGTGCTGAAACGAATGCAGTGTAGACACTAAAGCTTCAGTGGGCCGCTGAAGATCCTGATTCGCAATCAACACTTACATTTAATAACCACGGATACACGCTGCGGTTCTATTAAACGCATCACTTATACGGTTTCCATTTCCATGACGACGGGGCCATGGATTCCGGACCGTGATTGGTCAGAAGGTGTTGATTCATTTTCTATAATGGCAGCGCTGACAGTAGTGCAGCTTTATATTAATACGTTATTGTTACCATTGTAACAGCTCATCTCATTCACAGGGACGTGTGCAGCAGTCGCTCCATGTCAACCCATAAAAAAAAACCCATAAATGTTGTTATGGTGACGTTTTGTGTAAGGAGATGTTTATGTAACATTTATGGAAGGAGTCTCCAGTGTCAGCCCTTTTTTTCAAGAGTTTCTCGCGAACATGACAAGCTGCGTTTTCTTCTTTGAGAGAGAGAATAAAGAGAGACTGGTAAAGGAAAGCCCGTTCATAGCTGCTGTAACATAGCAACGACTTCCTTCACTTTTACTACATACCATTATTCTAAATGTAACTATAAATGGATAAATAGTAGGATATGACGTGTCATGATGAACATACAGCGTGCGTGAAAACCTCATGCACATATTATTTTCTTTACATTGCAGGTATCGTCCGTTATTCTTCAGGAATCGTTCACTAACTGCATACTGATGTTACACGATATCGCAGGACATCAGGACCTGGATGTTTGCTGTTGTTAACATTACAGACTCATGAATATTCATGAAGTCACGAACGTGTTCAGATATGAAATGAAAGGAATTGACGATGAGCATCAGGTCCAGAGTTCCATCTTACGCCGGTTTTGTCTGGTGTGTGACTGATGCTTGATGGTTAAACGTCTCCGCGGGGTGTGCTACGCTTCCAGAGTGATAGATGATGTGTGTTTTGGTTGCTGTGTTGTGGATAATGGATCTGATTTGCTTCCTGTTTTATCCATTTTGAGGTTGTTTCATGTCAGATGACGAGCTGATATTTCAAACAGTCGTGTTCTCATTAGACCACAGGCCTCTCTCTCTCTCTCTCTCTCTCTCTCTCTCTCTCTCTCTCTCTCTCTCTCTGTGTCTATCTCTCTCTCTTTATCTTTCTCTCCGCCTCTGTCGTCCTCTTTGTTACAGCGACTCAGTGTGTGTGTGTAGTGATGTCAGTGTGTGTGTGTGTGTGTTTTTATCTCCTCTTGCATACTGCAGTCTGACACAGAAACGGAAATGTGATAATTTTCAAAGCCACTTCTCATCGTGTTCTCCTCATTATCCGAGCCGGAGGATTGTGTGTTTACATTCAAGAGCCAATTAATACACTGTACAAGCTCTCTTTAGTGTGTGTGTGTGTGTGTGTGTGTGAGAGAGAGAGAGAGAGAGAGAGAGAGAGAGAGAGAGAGTAATACACACTTCCACCTCGTCGTTCAGTTAGAGAATAAAGCTCATCTTTTTTCTACGAACAGTGCGTGTGTGAATCTTCCTCTCATCATCATCAGGGTCCGTTTCTGATTGGCTGTTGGAGGAGTGTTAACGAGTGTCCCCCAGCCCTTCTATTCTGTAACTAAACACAATAAACAAAAATAAATAAATTAATAACTGACGTCTCCTTTGCAGATAATCTTCAGAACAGTTGCTCTTTTAATGACGTTTTTTGTTTTAAATGAAAACCTGTTATTACAGAATCGCTGAAATGAAAACTGACGCAAACAAATAGTGAAAGAAATGTAACACTAAAAGTATCAGAATTAAACAAGATGAAATAGTACACATAAAAACAAGAAACGTGAATGAAAACACCGTGAGCGTGGCGTTTAAGAAGTGTTATTAATGCCATAATATACGTTTTTGTTATTCAGTCATATTACATGTTGGTTACACTGATAATATCGTACATTAAGCAAGGGTGCACAAACTTTTGCACTCGCCCGTACGCGATACTAGACGGTTTGAGGTGTACGGCACAGGATGTGACGTCGCAGTGAGGATCTGCGTCTGATTAACTGCTCGACGTTTCTGAACCTTCACAGAATTATGGACTAGAGACGGAGAACCTGAAAACTCTGTCTCACAAGCTGAACGCCTCGGCCAAGAACCTACAGAACTTCATCACGGGCCGCAGACGCAGTGGACATTACGACGGCCGGACCACGCGCAAACTTCCCAATGACTTCCTGACGTCCGTCGTGGACCTGATCGCCGCGGCCAAGAGTCTGCTGGCATGGCTGGATAGGTGAGTGCTGCAAAGAGCTACACACACACACACACACACACACACACACACACACACACACACACACACAAATCATAAAACATTATTTGATTTAAAGTTAAATGCTACAGTCAGAAGAGTTTTAAGGATTTGATGGATAATTAAGGGTTCTTGGGTTCTAAAACAAGACCTGGACAGTCGTAGAACCCTGAAGGGTACGGAATTTTCTCTGCGATGGATTAGCATCTCGTTCAAGGTGTATTCCTGCATCGCATCCGAGTTACTGTTGATTATTTTCCTATAGCAGCACGGCCCTGGGTGTTTTACTCCTCTTCTACCACAGCAGTTTACCCACGATTATTTGATTAATTTGTCAGTAAAGACACACCCTCCCGTCGATCTATTTATACTTACATTTAACGCTGTGGAACGTCGAACTTGGAAACGAGTTCCTGTTCTCGTGTGCGTTATAGCAGCTATAAACAGCCATACCCACACCATCCTCTCTTTTCTCTCTCTCTCTCTCTCGAAAAAAAAAACACAACCCCACAGCTGGCACTGGAGACTCCTTCCATAAATGTTCCGTTTCTACGTACAGAACCCAATTCCGTATGGTTTTAACCTGTTTATTATCAGCGGAACGTCCGCCATACACGTCCCTGTGAATGAGCTGTTACTATAGAAACGATATAGTTTTTTTTCCTTAAAAAAAGTAAAAATAGCAAAATTCAGCGTGAAAGTCTACTAAAGCGAATCCTAAACGAAATCCCCGTTGCCGTGTAGCGCGGCACGTAGAACGAGAACGCCGTTTCCATTTTTTACGACACTGTTTGGGATTTGGTCTGGCCTTGGATCTCATCACCGTTACCATAGAATCCGCTGTGATGAAGGTCGGATAAGGAAACACGTACATACAGTTTTTCTGGTTTGTGATTACGTTTGTTTAAATCCATAAAAAAAAAACATATCGTCGAGTGCGTTCCTCATCACGTGTTAAGTTAACACATACGTATGATTAATAACCAGGTCCTCGTGAGCCAATCAGGTGTGTTAGGGTTAGCATGAATGCTAAATGGTGTGTCGTGTGTGTATCGTCTTCTGCGTTACTGCGGTTGGGAAACACGAGCTAATTGGGTAGAAAAGCTCAACTCTCGATGAATGAGATCGATCCGCGTTGACGTTGCGGTTCCATTAGCATCGCCCCCTCCTCCGCAGGTGACTCGCTTATGAGCCAACATCGATCGGGCTGTAATTCTCGCGCTGTGTCTCGCTGATTAACCTGGATAAGGATTCCATCAGAGGCTGATTCAGCAGGACAGAACGGATCGCTAACGGAGTAATTGAGTTTGTTGTGATTTGAGAAGCACTGTTTTAGAGTTGAGAAGGTTATTTTAGGTCACGGATCCATGGTGCCAGACAAGACACAGACGGACAGACACAAATGCTTGTTATAATTACTATATAAATGATAGATTATAATCGATGTGCAAATGAGATGAAGAGATAAAGCTGAGGCTAGTTTACATGGAAATATGGGGCGATTTGTATGTTTATTTTACAATGGGACGTTTATTTAAAATGAAATTTTCAGAAAGTAAAATTATAGCATGAGGAACAATTCCCGTTAACTGGTTTTATGTAAAAAAATTTTTTTTTAGACATTATGTACTATGAAAGTACAAAAATGCTAGAAAATTAAATGCTAATATTGCTTTTTCCACCCTTTATTTACTTTATAAACACCAGAGACAGTAAACAGTGGCGTGAACAGTGACGTTTGGGGGAAAATGTCCACAACATCTTCTCGTTTGAAAATGAAAGCAACAGAAACACAAAGCTGATGCAAAGCTGGCGATTTATTTATTTATTTATTTATTTACTTGTTACTTTATGTTTAAAGTATCACATGGTGATCATAGTGAAAGTGTTTGAATTAAGTATTTCAGTATTTTTTTTTTAACTGTCCAACCATTACACCCCCCAAATGTTTGTTTATTTATTTTTTAAAAATCTGTTTTGGATTAGTTCCTGCTGTAATGTTTCCTGCTCACGATTAAGAGGACGTATATGGTACTTGGGGTGGGGTAAGGGAATTAAAATTGTAATTTGAGTTTCTCTCACGTTTTGTAATGTTTTGTCATCATTACTTGTAAAACCGGCTAAAATTAAAACGCTTTTCCTGTCGTCTCTGTGACCATTTCTTCTCTCCGGTTCCATTGGTTCCAGGTCAGGTGGGTTCTGGTCTTGACTAGGAAATGTGGAAAACTCTGAAACACTCACAGAAACAGTGATGGATTTAATTCCGTCAAATCAGGAAGAAATTATTATTCACAAAATGGATCGAAATTCAGCAAACGCTTCTGTGATGACCTCAGGAGGTTTTTTTTTCTTGTTATATAACATAAATGAGAAATCAGGCAGTATGATGAGTGATAAACACTTACACAACTCAGTGTGTCTCTCACCTTCTCTCATTAGCACTCTCGCAGCTGATTTTCTTACCTCGTGTTACCCCAAATCGGTACGCTGCACGTCGGTGGTTAGAAGGTCTTCCTATCTTTAAGTTTCCTCTGGTTGCCATGGGTTACCTGGTCGCACCTAGCTAATGCAATGCTAATATTCATATTATGATGGACGCAGTGTATCTGCAGGTATTCAAATTTAATATTTATTAATACCGTATTCAAAACATTTCCTAAAACATTTAATACCTGCAGGTCACTTCGATCATGCTACTCGATATATCAGCTATAATGGACTGTGTTCGTGCAGATACGTCCGTTTGTGACTTTAATAAACCATAGCAGGGTAAACTTCTATACAGGCAGATGGGAGACCAGAGCAGATATCCTTCTTGCATTACCATTTACTCCAACAGTGAAAGAAATAAATCCAGTATTTCCATCCCATGACTTTCCAAGAGAGGAAAAATATATAGAGAGATGGATTATAGCAGTCAGAGGAATAAAAGATGTGGAATTTACCATCAGTCCCTCAGGAGTTGTATTAGAAGCCCCCCCCCCAGCAGCTGTATTAGAACCTCCCCCCCTCCCTTCAGCAGCTGTATTAGAACCCCCCCCCCCCAGCAGCTGTATTAGAACCTCCCCCCCTCCCTTCAGCAGCTGTATTAGAACCCCCCCCAGCAGCTGTATTAGACCCCCCCTCCCCTCAGCAGCTGTATTAGAACCCCCCCTCCCCTCAGCAGCTGTATTAGAACCCCCCCTGCCCTCAGCAGCTGTATTAGAACCCCCCCTCCCCTCAGCAGCTGTATTAGAACCCCCCCTGCCCTCAGCAGCTGTATTAGAACCCCCCCTGCCCTCAGCAGCTGAAAATCTAGCTAAAATCTAGTTACAATCCTAAAAATTTACCCTGAAATCGTCTCTTCATCCACAGAAGTCTCTTTCACTGAAGTTCCACCTTCGGATAGATCATCTAGCATGAGAATGGAAGGCACTGCAGTAGATTACTAAGCGGTGAGGATAAGGAGAAAGGCCAAAGCAGAAAGTCTCTCAGGAGGTGTGAAGTGAAAAGCCCTCGCCGTCTACGAAATCGACCAAAAGGTGTCAGATGAGTTACTGTAGAAATATAGACCTGGCCGTGCTTTCCTCTCTCTGACCTGACCCTGGCTTCTTCTCTCAAAACCTTGCCCTGGGTGAAACTTACTGTAAGCATAGTGCACTAAATTTGGGTCCAGATGCTGAGTGGTAGTCCCAGCCCTCCGGTTGACTCGTGATGATGACCACTACTGCGCTAAATGTCAGCGGACTCTCAACAGATTCTGGATATTATATGCATGATGAGAGCTTTGAGTCCTGATCTCTTGGTTTGTTATGTGTCGTGAACCAGTGCCAGGGTATAACCGAGAAACAGGGTCACGGGCAGGGGGTTTGGGGGGGGAGGGGGGGGGGGGGGGGGGGGGGGCTTGGATCCTCTTGTTAATGGTGGCCTAATTAAGCTCGTCAGCTTCCCTTGTTCTCAATTGAGCTTCTGTCTGTCCCCTAGATGGAGAAGAAGACAGTGAAAGGAAAAATTTAGGAGAGAGAGAGAGTGAGAGAGAGAGAGAAAGAGAGAGAGAGAGAGAGAGAGAGAGAGAGAGAGAGAGAGAGAGGTCCGTTTGCATATTGATGGTGCTGGCATGTGAATGTGACAGATATATTCTGGGTATGTTCTGGACCGTTGGTGCATGAGGTAACCTGTTGAAGAGGAACTGTAAAAAGGGGTGGAGTTAGAACGAACACATTGTTAAGAAGTTAGGTGATATCCAATCAAATCGATTGCTTCCGTTCTCTTTAAAACCTGAACGCGGTTTAGTGGAGTAATATTTACATTTTTACAAATGTCACGTTTTTCAGTTGTGTCATGTGATTTTTCCTGAAGCTCCAGGACTCAGGATGTTTGTCCTCTAGCACTTTTTCGTCTACGAGGTTGATATATTTAGCAGAGTCTGACGTGTAAGTCGTTTTATTTGGCGTGCGATGACATGTCAGCGATCTGATTTACGCATCACAATTGATTTCTTTGTTCTTATCTGTTAGGTAAGGAATAAACCACTATGTTGTTGTTGTTTATTTAAACCCAGAAGTTGTTTATTTTCCTATAACAGCACGTCCCTAAGTCTTTTATTCCTTTCATACTACAGCGCTTTGCCAATACGAGCAACCTCTCATTTATTAAAGAATAATGTGTAATACTTTTTTAAAACATGAAGCTACAGCTTTACTTCTGACTGTTACAATGCCCTGACACTGGAGACTCCTTCCATGAATGTTAAATAAACATACATCTCTTCAAGTCAGGCCATATCGCACCACTCTGGCATGGATTATTTTCCTATAATAACGCGGCCAATCGTGTGTGATTCCTTCCTTCATCACCTTCTGACCAATCAGAATCCATCCAGAATTGAAGAGTGTGATGTTAACGAGCTGCACAGACCTGCGTTGTTGTAAACAGTCACAAAACTGAGTTGTAATAAATGTGACAGGACTTTTAAAGTCAGGAAAATATGGTGGTAAGTTGAAATTCTCAGGAATTCCTCTGGATTTAAAAACATTCACGCCTCGTGTTGCTCTGCTACACCTACGTACAATGCAAATAGCAACCGTTTCCAAAAACAACCCAAACGAGCACCACATTAGAGTTATAGCACTGATACATGGGGGTAAACGTCTGTGATCCGGTAATCAGAATTAATTGGGCTGATGTCCATCGTTGGCCATGTGGGCGTTTGTGAGATGGCTTTTGGCTCCTGGCTACAGCGTCGGAACCACTCGGGCTCTCGCTGTGTCTCTCAATCTTCATCAGAGCATGATCGGTGCGTGGGCAGTGGGCTCTGATGCTAGCGCTCATTAACTAATTGGAGCTCTGCTGGAGAAGTTATGACTCCTGGAACACTCTGGTTCTGGCACTGTGTTTAATGGCTTTAGAACCTTTTACTGCATCCCTCAGTTCCTGAACATTTCCATGCCAGGAATTCATGATCTGGAGCTGCATGGTTCCTCCTGGGCTTCTGCAGGATAACAGTTTGCGACAGTGATGTCATGTGTACAGGTGTACAGCGTAGTTCAAGGTGTTCAAGGGTTCTTCATTTCCGAAATAAAATTTAGGCAGGATTTAGGATCTGATTAGGATCTGTACTTTTCTTCAGTCTTTTTTATTTTTATTTTTATTGTCTGTCATTTAAGACTTCTGGCTTTTTACTTCCTTTATTTCAAATAATGCATTTTAAATTTCTCACTACATTTTGAAAAAAATACTGACGGTAACATATTATCTTATAATTAATCTAAAAAAGATTAAAATCTTTCATTTTTAGACTTATACACTTCACATGCGTTCGGCTGCTTATTCCCACAGCACAAATGCAACAGAAAACCTGCAACAGGTTTGTATTACAGTATCAGAGTTATTAGCATGCTAACTAACGCTGGCTTTATGTAGCCGAACTTTCGCACACTTTACTTGGATTCCTAGTGAAAGCTCTACACAATGCTTATGAACGTGATATAAAGGCTCTGTGTAGTTCCCCATCAACTAAATTCTGAGCCAAATTCCTTACTCGAGTAAGAAAATAAACACTCCTATAAACACTTTAAAAAAAATATTTAATTACAGTGTTCATAAAGCTACATGACGCCTATGTAAGCCTTTAACGACAATGCACATAAACAGTTATTAATGCTTATTACGAAAGGTTTCAGCTGAGACTGTCGAACAATTTTGATGGCAAGTCGACAAAACACACAATACGCTTGTTTTATAACGTTTATGACTCACGCCTCGTATAAGTGCTACAGCAGTGCTTTATAAGCGATCTACGCAGTGCCTATGAAGGTGTTATAAAGGCCCGTTGAAGGTTTTCCTTCACGGAAAGTGCGAGTAGAATGAGTGTTTCTGAGTTTATGGGTTTGTAAACTAAACTCAGTCGTCTCGTTGATGTTTAATCGTGGATGTTTGAGGACGGTTTCCGGGTTTGATTTCCGTCCGGCTTCTTATTCCTTCTTCATGGCTCCTTTCATCAGCTGTTCAGCTCACTCTGTGTTTTATTAGACGATTTGCAGCGGCTCATCCTCTTAGTAAAGTGTTTTTTTCCCCAGCGTCTCTGTCGTCGTGTCACCTTTTCAGTTTCAGTCTCACTCTTGCTGTCACTTGCTGCTGTTTTTCCCTGATCGCAGCTTCAGGTCACATTTAGAGGAACCTTGAAATGCCAGCGTCTGTCCATCACCTCGGCAGGCTGTCAAACTCTCCTTGGATGGAGGAGCCTTTGGCGTTTTTATACACGCGGCACTGTGACATTGGGAAAAGTGCAGATACTCAAAGTAGCTGACTTTATTTTCCTTCACGGCGAGCGGGAAAATCATTTTGCGTTCATTTCAACCGTGTTCGGAATTCCGTCTCGGCTTGTCTAGCGTGCTGCGCTCGTTATTGTCTTTCTCGCTCAGCTGCAAGAGGCTTAAACGTGTTTTATTCCATCCTCGGCGCCTTTCATACCTGCTCTGTTTATCCGTAAGCAGTTTAAAGAAATGAAAGTGAAAAGATTCACCATTCCGTGAAACGTGACGTGAACGTGAAAGCTTGGATTCGTCTTTAATGTGAAGATGGCAGAGTGTGTTCTGACTCGTTCCTGTCTCTGCTCGCATTCCCACTGATCTGCATGCACGTTTTATGTGACGTGGATTTAATGCTCGCATGACGTGTAAGTTCAGAAGAAGAAGAGGTCTCTGGAGCGTTTGTAAGCTCTTCAGCCCTGCAGGTTGGAATATTTAAAGATGTGCAGGAGTTGAACAGGAAAAAAAAAAGTCAATGTTCATGCATATATAGAGCACAACCTCAATACAAACGACCCACTTTTTTTTTTTCAAGCACCTGCGGGAAGACGGGAAACTGGGTCTGGAGGACAAGTTCAGCACCAAAGACGTCAGTAGAGATGAACCAGGCTCACGACCACAAATATACACCTCATCTCGAGACCACTGTACCGTAATCTTGGTCCCATTTAGTCTTGATTTGGTCTTGTTCTTGGCCATACATCTCAACCTAGTTCCAAAGTGACCTCGATATGACATGACACCTTAAGTCTAGTTGCTAATTGCTGTAACATATGCTATATGCTAAGTGGTATGCTAGGTCAGGTATTGACACGTTTTAATCATTTTTCATAGTGTGATTGTTTTTATTATTAGAATGCTTATGGTAACACGTTCTATGAAGATCCTTCCATATCCACCGTATATAACGAACCACGAACAGGTTCATAACATGCATTATACACGTTGTTATAATTACTGATAAAAATGCATTACAAATGAACATACATTATAGATTATAAGCAGTGTGATTAGCAGAACAACTCAGTTGTAATTTCATTTTTTATTGGTCTAACTATTAATGACCTCAGTAGAGTCCACTGTTAGTAATTATTTAGTATTACGACACATTACGAATGACTTTCACAGAAAGCGTTACCATTTTTACCCCCTAGTACTTCTTTATTCCTTGGGGTAAGCTAACAACGAAAGAAAGGTGAACTTACTATTCTTCCTATTACTTTTCTAGCGCCTTTTTTAATTTTCTGTCTTGTTATCCGGAACATGTTTAGCTTCCTGATAGACTACTATATACGTACGGCTAGCATACGGTGTGTTTAATTGCTGCTAATTTTATTATGACAACGTGAACTTGATAACCTTAGCGAGCTAAAGACAGTGTAAATAGTTAGCTATAGCTAGTTAGCTAGAATTAGCTCAATACGGCTGCACTATTGTATATTCTCAATTAGAGTAGCTGATATATATTACACAATTCTCATACTGAAAAATACGGGCTTATTATTATAGAACTTTAACTTTTAAATAAAAGGCGTATGATCACGTTTAGACAGACAGGCTAAAGGACTGTTCATGTAGGCCTTAGCTCGGGCTTAGCCTAGCTTAAATGCTCACTTTTATTTTAGGAGCAAATCATAAAAACATTTTTGTTTGTATTTTATTTACATTTATGTCCCTCAGTCGTTCACTGGTGGTTAAAATCTGTAATGCGATGCTAAATAATGATACCCTGATCCATTACTTCACTATGCAAATCACTATGCTAATGCTGTGAGGATTTCCTCCTTAAAGGTCTTAAAATTTCCTTTTTTTCTTTTTTCTTTCAACCTCACATACACACACAAACTCTTGCAATACGATCATTTGTTGTTGTTTTAAATCTAAACCGTGCATTACTGTAGCTAAAAACAGCTACGTCTACGCACAAAGCTAACCCTGACCTTAACCTCAGAGACCAGAGGAAATATTTTGGGAAATATTTTTGGGTTCTTGGCCATATTTTGTGTATCAAACATCTTGCCGTATTTAGTTTCCACAGGGCCTTTGTAACCATTTTAAACACTTACTCGTGGAAGTAAATAAACATAAACACATGGCATAAACCACAAATTATGTCACTTATGTTGGAAATAATATAGTTTTGAGCAGAAATGAATAAAATCATGTCTGTAAATATGTGAGGAGTTTATTATTAACGAGTCCCGCTCGCGTCCGGACCACACGATGAAATTTATGCAAAAAAGTGAGAGAACCCAGGTCTCTCGGGTTCTCTGTTAGACTCCTGACAGATTCTAGGTGTTAAGAAGAAATGGATGACGTTTGTCCAGCACAGTAACCCAGTTACTGCACACTCTGATTTATAAAAGGGTTCCGTGAGAGGGTTGTTTTTTTTTTTTTTCCGGGTAATTAAGGGTTCTGATGTTCCTGAATGGGTTCTACTTGGAACCCTGACCTGAAATATTTTTTAAAAAGTTAATAATGAAGCAGTTGATTAGTTAATACATTCAAAGTGGTTAATCACGGGTTCATTGAATACTTACGGGTTCTTCGCTTTCTTAATATGGTCCTGTTCAGAACCCTGGCATTCTGTCTATCAAGAAGAAACTGATCAGCATTAATCTGGAGTTTGTATCGCATCCAGATAATGCATAAACTCTTCACAAATAAAAGTGTTATTTACGGTTTCTTTTATAAATGAAGGGTTCTAAAAAAAAAAAAGGTTCTACTACTACTACTACTACTGCTACTACCCTGACCAAGAATAACAATTAGGACCTGAACTTGTACCACACACATGTACATAGTTAATGAATACAGTTTGAATGGGGTTCTTTAAGGATTCGTTGCATAATGAAGTGGTTTTTGACCTCATTAAAGGGTTCTACATATAGGGATCCCTGATAAGTTCTAGGTATTAAGAAGAAAATAATGAGCAGTAGTTTAGAGTTTGTACTGCACACTTACCTGTTTAATACACACACACACGCACACACTCACTCACACACACACACGCACACACACACACACACACACACACACACACACACACACACACATTATCCATCCAGAAGGTCCGAGCTTAAGAATGATCTAATGGTTAATTCCAGGTGCTACTTCTTTTTCAGGTCCCCTTTCGCTGCAGTAACGGATTATTCAGTGACGAGGAACAACGTGATCCAGCTGTGTCTTGAACTTACTACCATCGTACAGCAGGTAAGAGAGAGTGTGTGTGTGTGTGTGTGTGTGTGTGTGTGTGTGTGTGTGTTTACTGTATTATTGCAGTCTGTCTAAAATGATCAAACCAGCAGGATCATCTAAAAGACCCTAAATCTCAGTCCATAAGCAAGACTATGTTTTTATTTTGTTATTAATTATTGTTAGAAGATGATTATTTTCCTCTAACTGCATGTCCTGAAGTGTTTTATTCCTCTTACACCGCAGCAATGTACCAACAATTACAATTTTTATTTAATAAAGACCAACACGCCGTACTCTTTATCCATCTGTAGTTTAACTACTTTTACCTTCAAACATTTTTTTTTGTTTTGTTTTTAAAGAAAATCTGTTTCCCTGAGTGTTCACTGCACAAGTCACTGTGAACAAGCTGTTGCTATAGTAACCATAACAACGTTCTAAACACGGTCGTAGTTTTTAAAACAAGGCGAACGCTTCTCGGAGATCGTGTCTCACACACCGTAATGCATCTGTACACGAGGAACCTTCACTGTTCCTCCACCGTCCTGCAGACCTGGAACACACTCCGAGTGTATGAGCACTGGATACAGGAGAGGCATGATGGGATTGAACATGGCGTCCCATGGGAGCGCTGTGTGTGTGTGTGTGTGTGTGTGTGAACAGAAGTGGGCCAGCAAGAGCTCGGTGCTTGTTAGAAACACACTGAAGTGGCAGGTGGGAGGAAAGCGGGAAGAGATCGAGCTGTTTGCGGTTCAGCAGAGCGGAGTAGAAATCCTATTTTGTTTAGTTTAGCCGTCTTTTAATTGAAAAAGAAAACGTAGAACATTTTAAAAGCTTGAACTTATTACATATTTAGAATATTTTCTTTCGCACATCACATCTTATATTAATTGGAAAGGAGATAGGAGTAATTGTTTTTGTGTTGGTAAAATTTCTCTGCATTTGGTGAAAAATACACACACCGTCCACGTTAATAGGAACACCTGCTCATTTGTGCACTTATCTAATCAGCCAATCATGTGGCAGCGGCGCAGTGCATAAAATCATGCAGATATAGGTCAAGGACTTGAGTTCACATTAGACATCAGAATGGGGATAAAGTCTGATCTCTAACATGTGACGTGGTGTGGTTGTTGGTGCCAGATGTGGCTGGTTTGAGTATTTCAGAAACTGCTGATCTCCTGGGATTTTCCACACCCAGCAGTCTGATGTGAAAAACAGTTCTGTGGATGGAAACGTCGTGTTGATAAGACCAGATTGGTTCGAGCTGCCAGGAAGGACATATAGTAACTCGTATAATCACTCTTTACAACCGTGGTGAGCAGAAAAGCATCTCAGCATACACAAAACATCGAACCTTGAGGTGGATGAGCTACACCAGGAGAAGACCAGATTGGTCTCTGGCGCTGAGGTTGAACATGATATCGATAGGGAGCCTCGGATGACGTCCAAACAGCAGGAAGTAAGGAGCAAATCCTGTTGCCTCATTAACCCTAACCCTAACCTTGTGCAATTATATGTGTGAACTACTTGAGCCAGGGAGTTCTTCCAATCCATCTTTTCCCTGTCAGTCAGATTCCGCAAAATGGACAAGAGCATCCGATTACCTCGCTCCACCTGACCGTTCCCCTGCCAGTGGTAGGGTGTCGTTCTGGAACAACTGCTTGTCAAACTCCTTCCCCTGGTCATTGTGCAATCTTGTGGGGAAACCAAATTTCAAAACAAAATCCCCCAAAATCTTTTGAGCTGCTCTCTTAGCTGACTTGAGATTCAGATGAAGAAAGTCAACTGAATCCAGTTCAAAGGGGTGTTTTTTTCTTTTCTTTTCAATATTGGTGAGTGGTGCTCGGTTTGGCTTGTTGGGTCGTTGTGTCTTGAGACAACGACATACTCATAAGACATGATCTTTGAAGGCCAAGCCATGGAACTTCCTGGGCAGCACCAGCTGTGATAAGGTTCCATGAACAACCTTTTACTCTCCCGCATCAGCACCGCACGGCCATCATGTCCACTCCAATCTCTGGTTTGTTCTTCTGCAGTTCAACACAGTGCTGATCACTGGGTCCTGTTCCTGGGCTTCCCTTAGCACTCTCATGCCAAAGTTCAGTTCTCTTCTTATAAGTTTAATACTCTTCTTGCATATACTCTTCCATCCCCAATGGCAGGTGCGACAAACCATCTGCATCAGCATTGGTTTCCCCTGGACAGTACGTAATAGTGAAAATAAAATCAGCGATATGTAGTGGCATTTATTCTAGCTGTCGTGAGCACATATGTTAAAGGGTTGTTATCTGTGTAGACGACAAATGAAGGAGTATAGTAGAGGTGAGATTACCTCTGACCTGTCGACATATGGCCCGCTTCATGGCCAAGAACTCAAGCTTTCCTGAATACACATGGTCGTTCCTTTCTGCGGCAGATAAAGTTCTGGATCCGTAAGCAATGACCCAGAGCTGCCTTCTTGTCTTTGATATAGCACTGATCCCAGCCCTTCTTGGGATGCGTTGCAGTGGAGGAGTTCTGGTTCAGTTCACGATAGTCACAGCACAGTCGCACCTTTCTCCCACACATACGACGGGTCATCAATATGCAGAGCCTGATTTTGTAATCCAGCCACGGTTCAAGAGATCTTCTACATACTCTTTGACTTCTTTATGAAGTGGTTTCGGTACCGATATGTATGTCTTTCGGTCTGATTTTCAACTCCAGCGATGGGATGCGCCCAGCGTCTTCATCATTTCTGGAGAAAGCAGACAACATTCCTCCTTCAGCAACTTCCTTACCTCCTCCTGCTGCTCAGGCAACAAATGACTCACAGGAACAGGTGGATCCCACCGGTCTCCATCAGGCTGCACCATGTACTCTGAATCCACTTCTTTTGCCATTTCAGCTTTCTCTACTCCTGATGTTTCCCCACTGTGACTCATTACATCTTCAAGATCCACAAGTTTTGCAGCAGCAGGGTAGACAGCTTTTACACACTGTAAACGCTTACAATTGCAAGTAAGTGTTTCTCTGTGCGAAAAAACAAGGTACGAGCCCATAACTATTCACCGAACCCTCAGTCACACCACAGAGCTGCTGAGTTCTGGACTCTGATTGGTCGTCAGGTGTCGATTAGTTTTTTATAACAGCGGCTCTGACAGTAGCGCAGGTTTATATAACGTTATCGTTTCTATAGTAACGGTTCGTTCACCGGGACTCGTACTTCGGATTAAAAGAAAAGGAGTTGTTTATATAATATTAACAGAAGGAGTCTCCAGTGTCAGTGCTTTGTAACAGTCAGAGGTAAAGTTGTAACGTTAAGTTTTCCGAGCTGCGTTTTGAATTGAGTTTTTTTGTTTTATTAAATTGTATTGTAATTGTTGGTGAGTCGCTGTGGTTTAAGAGGAATAAAACACTTGGGGACATGCTGTTAGAGGAAATTAATCAGCTGTGGTGCGGTAACAGTAAATCCACTTCATTTCGAGCTGCTGTGAGGTGAGATGTGCTGGTCACAGTCATGGAGAGCAGAACTGAAAAGATGAAAAGATCAGTGAGGTTCTAAACACAAAACTCTGCTAAATCCTGCGCTTAATCCCGGCCAGATTATGTAGCAGGAGGCCGAGACGCACCGCTAATCCGAGTTCAGACTTGGGCCAAGTGGGAATCTTTCTGTCTTCTACTCAGAGTGTTCCTCAGCTCACTTTCTGCACTTCAATTCAATATGATTTGAATGAAATAAAATAAATACAATGTCTCTCATTTCAGGTTCAGTTTCAATTTGAGACACATTAAACCTGAAACTATAGAAGAGTTCTGTAATGATTTCTTTCAGAAAATACAAAAAAATAAAGTACATACCCTGTACAACTCATCAAACTTAATTTGACAGGTCTAGGTCAAAGGTCAGTCATAATGATTGACAGGTTTAGGTCAAGCAACCTCCCAGAACCAAACTGAGTTTCCCCCTTTTGATCATTAAAATTTAACCAACATCTGTCAATCATTAGGCTTGACCTTTGACATACGCCTGTCAAATTAGGATAATCGATGATGACCTTTGACCTAGATCTGTCAAATTAGAATAATTGACCTTTGACCTAGATCTGTCAAATTAAGTTTGATGAGTTGTACAGGGTATATTATGTATATATGATATGATTGAAGTTATATTTTTAAAGTTTACATTTTCTTTTACTCAGAAAATAATATAAACTTTTTTTTGCATGCCTGCAGTGCCAATTTTAATTGAATTGAATCTAATTATTTATCTCTTTCAATGCTGTTAGAAGTTACTTACAGTGCAGTCAAATGATTGGCAAAAAATAAATAGAATTTGTGTACATTTTAAAGGTGCAGTCTGTAATTTGGTTAATTTAACACTTATTTAATCATGTAATCAAATAATATTTATTATATAAATTGACTTGCAACATTGCAAAGCATCAGGCAACTTTTCTTGATTTTTGTTAACATTTTTCATTTTTCTGGCCCAGAATTGACGCAATCACCCCCCCCCCCCCCCCAACCCCACAACCGCTCCCCCTTCCACCCCTGCCAGCAGAGGGCAGTAAACATTACAGACGGCTGCTTTAAAAGTTTTATTGATTTCAGTATTGTGTTGCTGTGTTTGTGTGTGTGAGTGTGTGTGCGTGTGTGTATCACATTGAAGTCCTTTAACCTAACCCTAATGTGTTTTGCTCTCTTGTAGGACTGCACTGTTTATGAGACGGAGAATAAAATCCTGCATGTGGTGAGTCGCAACTTTCACTGCCTCTTATTTACGACTGACGAGTTTCTCTTCTGAGCGTACAGCGAGCTAGAACTAGCTACTAACTGTGTCACAAAACAGCCTCAGATTTAGATGAGTTTTATCCATTTATCACCTTTATACCACAGTGTTATTGAATTCTGGATTCTGATTGGTCAGAAGGTTATCGTTTCTATAGTAACAGCACATTCACAGGGATGTGTACTGCAGAATTCTGTAAATACACTTTTCCGTAACTGAGAACAGGAATTAA